>NC_081564.1:297546-384257 GCF_022355385.1 Mustela nigripes
GGAGGGGGCGAGCGTCCGGCGGCGGCGGCGGCGGCGTGGCGTGGGCGCGGAGGCCGGGAGGCCGCGGGGCGGAGCGGCGGGCGCAGCCCCGGCCGTGCGGTCCGAGCGCCTGCGCCGGCGTTTCCGGGTCTCTCAGATGTGAGTCGGATGGAGCGGCCCGGGGAAGGCGAGCAGCCGCCGCAGCAGCAGCCGTGGGGGCGGCTCCTCCGCCTGGGCGCCGCGGACGGCGAGCCGCACGTCCTCCTGAGGAAGCGGGAGTGGACCATCGGGCGGAGGAGAGGTGCGGGCCGGGCGCCGGGGCGCGCGGGGCAGGGCGGGGGCCGGGGACCAGGCTCGGGGGCCGGCGCTGGGGGCCGGGCCGGGCACGGAGGGCCGGGGGGCCGCCGCCGGCGAGGAGGGCTGCGGGCTGGCCCGGGGGCCCGGGGGCCGGGGTCGGGGCCGGGGCCGGGGTCGGGGCCGGGCCGGGAGGCTCCCGAGGCCGCCGAAGGGCCCTGGGCGGGGCCCGCCGCGCGGTCCAGCTGTCCCGGTGGAACAGGCTCCGGTGGACGAGCCGCGGCGCCTTCGCCCGCGGTCGGCCCGGTCCCCGCTGAGTGTTTCCGCGGATCACCGAGTCGTCGCCAGCCCTTCGGGAAGCAGCGCCGTGGCGGCCGGACCCCGAGAGCGCAGGGTCGTCGGGCCGGACCCGAGAGCGTCTCCCCGGGTGGGGTCGCGTGAAGGCCGGCCGCAGAAGGAGCCCGGCAGAGTCCGGGGTGGAAAGTGAGCGGCGCACTCTGAACCCGCCCGCGGGTGGCCGAAGCCCCAGGGCGGACGACAGGCTACCCGGAGCTGAGCGCGCGGGTACGGCAGGCCCCGGTTCGGGGCTGCCGCGGAGCCGTGCGCCGAGGACATGTGTAGCAGCAGGCGGCTCCGTTTCTTTTTATTTATTTCTTAAGATTTTATTTATCTGCCAGAGAGAGACACCGAGAGAGGGAGCACGAGCGGGGAAGCAGGCTCCCCTAGAGCAGGGAGCGCGATGCGGGGCTCCGTCCTAGGACACTGATCAGCACCCGAGCCGAAGAAGATGCTGAGCAACTGGCACCCAGGCGCCCTGGGGGCTACGATTGAAAAGCTCTCACGCCCCCGCTCGTAGAAGGGAGCTGCTCACTCTAGGTTGGAAGCACAGGGCGCAACCAGAGTCCCGCAGCTCGCTGAGACCAAGTGTGTCACCCTCCAGGCTCAGCTGCCTCCAAACTCCCAAGGGCCCATCTGGCTATTTGACCGGCTGGGTATCTTCCCCGAAGGGAGAGAAGTGTGCTGCTCAGGTCGGCAAAAAAGTGTGGTTTGTCTGAAAGTTAATACATCATCGCTCCGGCTCTTTCTCTCTCTATATATATTTTTAGTTTTTTAAGTCCAGCCCAATTAAGGTACACTCTTTAGTTTCGGCTGGGTGATACAGTGACTCCGCAGTTCTGTCCACTACTCAGGGCTCGTAATGAGAAGTATACTGGAATTCTGTTCACCTGATTCACTCTTCCCCCAACCCTCCCCTGCCCCCGCCAACCAGCCGTTCTTTTCATGTAAGAATCTATTGTTTTCTGACTTTATATTTTAAAAAAGAAAGAATGTGGAAAAATATTATTTAAAAACAAGTATTTTTTATATGTTAACTATACTGGAATTTAAAAAACTAAAAAAAAAAAAAAAAGGCTAAGTACTATGATAAAAAATAAGGATAATAAAGTAAAACACAATTTTGGGGGTTATTTTACCATTTATGATGTACCTGCACCTGTTTTTGTTTTTTGTTTGGTTGGTTGGTTTGGTTCGGTTTGGTAGTCTTAAATCTCAGTATCAAGTTAACTTTTTTTTTTTTTTTTAACAACATTGAATGTTTTTACCTGCCACTAGAAACTTCTGAAAAATGCATTAATTGTCTTTAATTTATGTAATAGGAATTTGGTGAAGAGCAGAGGCCCGGCGTTTCCAACCTGGCGCTGCCTCATAACTTGCTTTGGGCTAAGGACTTGGCTTTCCATACCTTTCTACCTACTTCACTGAAGAGTAATGCAGGTCTTACTGCGAAATCCTTAAAAGGAGCCTGGCTGAAAGTTAGCTCTTAATGTTAGCCATTGTTATTGTAACACAGTATTGTAACATCATTTTGCATGTTAATACAAGGAGCAAAAACAGGCTGTTGGGTAAATCTTCTCAGGAGAATTCCTTTTGGTGAATGTATTAATCTCTCCATGGGAAGCAGAAGTTGCTGTGTTAGCCTGTCAGGCTGTTGTAACAAAATGCCGCAGACCAGGAAGCTTAAGCAATAGACATTTGTTTTTCACAGTTCTTAAATCTGAGAAGTCCAAGATTAAGGTGCTAGTCGATTGGTTTCTTGGTGAGAGGCCTCTTCTGGATTGCAGACAGCTGCCTTGCTAGCCTTCTCCTTCGAGACAAAGTTTTGGTGTGTCTTCCTCCTCTCCTAAGGGCACCAGCCCTATCAGATTAGGGCCCCACCCAGTGGTCTCATTTAATCTTTATTCCCTCCTCCCAATCCCTGGCTGCAGTCACTCGGGGGTTCAGACCTTTAAGAGGAATTTTGGGAAATACACAGTACGTAAGAATTGTAGGGCTTGATTACATTTCTTTCTTTTTTTTTTAAAGATTATTTATTTATTTATTTGACAGAGAGAGAGATCACAAGCAGGCAGAGAGGCAGGCAGAGAGAGAGGAGGAAGCAGGCTCCCTGCTGAGCAGAGAGCCCGATGCGGGGCTCGATCCCAGGACTCTGGGATCATGACCTGAGCCGAAGGCAGCGGCTCAACCCACTAAGCCACCCAGGCGCCCCTTGATTACATTTCTTTTAAAACAACACGCGTGGTCTATGTAAGGCATTATTTCGAGGAGAAAGCGAGAGCTGAGTTGGTGTGTGTGGGAAGGGAGATGGAAGACCTCACCTTCCAAGAGCTTCCGTGCTGGCCAGCCAGCCTCCCGAGGGATTTAACCCACTGAATGATGAGCAGGGCAAACACCAAGAATAGAACTTAACACAGAGTGTCTTGGATCTACGTTAGAATGCTATGTTCTGGCGTAGAGAAGCTTGTTAAAAACCCATCCCAGTGGCATGGTGACTAGTGCTGGGCTGGGGGCCGCTGGCACACTGTCCTGCTGGTTAGACTCCATGTGCTGGGAAGATGGTGAGCGCAGCTGAAATGTGCCTTGGGTAAATGTAGCACTTCCCCTATGTATAATGTGGAGTAAGATGTCTAATGCTTCGGGTTCATGGAGATACAGTTCACGGTAAAATTCACCCCTCCCAGGCGCCCGGTGAGTTTTGAGAAACGGAATCACCACTGCTGTTAAGAGGCAGAACATTTCCATCACCCTAGAAAGTTCCCTAGTGGTCCTTTGGATCAGCCACCTGCTCTCAAAGCCCAGCTCTGGCCACTATCCATCTAATTTCTGTCCCTGTCATTCTGCCTTTTCCAGAATCTGGATCTAAGTGTTCCACCACCATCTGTGTATGGCTTCTGTCCTTTGACATAACCCATTTCAGGCTGTTGTGTGTTTAAGTAATTCCTTCCCTTCCCTTTGTCTAGGCTCCACACCCAGATTGAAGCCCAACACAGGGCTTGAACTCACAACCCTGAGATCAAGACCTGACTGGTACCATGAGTTGTTCACTTAACCGATCAAGCCACCCAGGCGCCCCCGGAATGTGTATCTTTTTGGTGCTGTGTAGTCTTCCAGTGTTTGGGTGTACCACAGTTTGTTTTTTAATTCACTGGCTGATGGACACATGTATTGCTTCCCATGTTTGGTTCTTTTTCTTTAAAGAGTTATTTATTTATTTGATAGAGAGTTCACAAGTAGGCAGAGAGCCCGATGTGGGCTCGATCCCAGGGCCCTGAGATCATGACCTGAACCGAAGGCAGAGGCTTAACCCATTGAGCCACCCAGGCGCCCCCCATGTTTGGTTATTAAAAGTAAAGCTATAAGCCTTAGTAGCTATAGCATAAACTCATTATAAGCACATTAGTGATTCAATAGTAAAAAGTTCTTGAAAGATTCTATTCCTTTGGTTTAAGGAGAGAACAAAATATTTGATGATATCTCCCTTGCATTTAATGAGGGTATAATGATCATGTCCAGCTATGGATGCATTCCCACTTCTGTGTTAAATTTTCTCAGACATGTACCTCAGTCCCATTTTCTGTGACTCTTGATTATTGCTTCAGTTTGTGATGATTTATGAAGCCTTAGATAACACTGAGAAATTAAGGAGTAAGTGAAGATATTGAAGAGTTACTTAACTAAGACCCTTAGTTTTAAACTTCTTTTTTATCACGCCGGCTGCATAGATGTGCATATTGTGAAATTGTCACCAAGAAGCTCTGGTGTGTAGCCAGAACTGTTGATGGTTTGGGTATCCTTTAGGTAATGGGGAGTCAGAAAAGTTCAAGACTTAGTCCCTCTCCCTTTGCTTTGGATTAATACTTAAATGCTTTGGGACGCCTGGGTGGCTCAGTTGGTTAAGCAGCTGCCTTCGGCTCGGGTCATGATCCCAGGGTCCTGGGATCGAGTCCCACATCGGGCTCCTTGCTTGGCGGGGAGCCTGCTTCTCTCTCTGCCTGCCTCTTTGTCTGCCTGTGCTCGCTTGTTCTCTCTCCCTCTCTTACAAATAAATAAATAAAATCTTTAAAAAAAAAAATAAATGCTTTTTCAAAAATTGCTTCTTATCGGGGCATCTGGGTGACTCAGCTCAGTGGTGAGTCTGCTTGAAACGCTCTCTCCCTCTGCCCCTTACCCCACTCTCTCAAAATAAAAAAATTTTTTAAAAAAATAAATCTCAAAAAATTGCTTCCTTTCTTGCTTTATTAGGTGTTGTCTCCTATGGTGCATACAACATGGGTCCTGATTTTCAAGCACATGCTTTGATAGGCAAAGGGTAGTATTATGCATGGTCCCCATGGTCATATCCAGTGTGTATCCTTTCTCTGTTTTAGGTTGTGACCTTTCGTTCCCCGGCAATAAACTGGTCTCCGGAGATCACTGTAAAATCATAGTGGATGAAAAATCTGGTCAGGTGTCACTGGAAGATACCAGGTAAGCTCCTTCTGAACTTTTCTTAAAAGGATTTCTTGTTTTTGTTTTTATGTAATCTCCACACCCATCGTGGGGCACAAACTCCCAGCCCTGAGATCAAGAGGCCCACGTTCTTCCGACTGAAACAGCCCGGTGCCCTTCGTTCTAGACTTCTGTTTCCTCTGGAGTCCATTGACTACAGAGAAGAAACAAGGGCTTGTTTTCTATGACACAGTAGTTTGGTAGGCCGTCAAATTCTTAGAAAATGTATTTTCCTGTTTCCAATAACACTTCAGTGTCTGTGACCCTTCTTGAATGTGTTCAAATTAAAGCAAAAATATTTCTGAAAGAAAGATTTAAAAGGCAGCGATAACCTATTCAAGTTAGACTTTCCTCCAAGTCAAGAAAATAAAAAATTGGCATGCCTGGGTGGCTCAGTGGGTTAAAGCCTCTGCTTTCGGCTCAGGTCATGATCCCGGGGTCCTGGGATTGAGCCCCGCATTGGGCTCTCTGCTCATCAGGAAGCCTGCTTCTCTTTGCTCTCTCTCTGCCTGCCTCTCTGCCTATTTGTGATCTCTGTCTGTCAAATAAATAAATTTAAAAAAATTGTATACAACATAAATAGTACATAAAAGTGAAAAGCTTTCCCAAATCCCACTTACCTATTAGAAATACGTATTTATTTTGTATTTTGCTAGATACATTGTTTCTCCTTTTTCACTTTCATTTATGGGGCGCTTATGTCAGTGCACCCGGACCCATCTTGCCGCCTTCACTGTGATTATGTAATTATCCGTCAGCTCCTTTACTGATGGAGAGTTATTATTTTTTACGTTTTCTTATTGTAAATGACACTGCAGTTATTGTCTTCCAGAACTCCTTGCATTCATGTCTGATTATTTGCTTGGGGCACATGTGTAGGAAGGAAGGCGGTGTCAGAATGTGCTTTCAGCCTGGTGCGAGGGGCAAAGTGGCAGGTGGCCTTCAGCAGCGTGTTGACAGTGTGCCTTTTCCACCAGACGAATTCTTATTGTTGTAAAGGTCAAGTGTTAGGAGATTGGCGGTTACAGTTGTAGGGTAGAAGACTAGGAATTAGTTTATTAGGCAGAAGTGATGCTCCTTTCCCCTTTTCTACTAGGTAGCAGATTGAGTTATTTCTTAGCCTGTTGGAGAACAGCATAGCGCTGGTTCTGGAGCTGTCCCACGGCAGGGCGGGGCTCTCCGGGACTGGCCATGGGACAGTTTTGTAACAACTCGCTGCAAATTTACTGGCTTTCACAGAGCTGCGATCTCATAGTGTCGAAGATACAGAGTCGAAGTCAGGTCTCACTGGACTAAAATCAAGGTGTCGGCAGGGCTGGCTCCTTCTGGGGGTTCTAGGAGAGAATCCTTTTCCTGCATTTTCCAGGCGCCGCCGTGTTCCCTGGCTGGGGTGGCTGGAGGGGAGAGGGTGTTCCCGGCCGGAGGAGGTGCAGGTGCAGAGGCCCGGGGCACAAGCAGGTCCTGTGCACACAGAGTGAGTGGCCAGTGCAAAGCCGGGCAGTGGACCTGAGTGGGAAAGCCCTGGTGTCCACACTAAGGAGTCTGGACTTTAGCCTGAGAGCAGGGAGAACTGATTGGGGTTTAAGCAGAAGAGTAAAGTCAGACTTTTTTGGTTAGAAAGGGCGTGAGAATGGATTGTGGGGAGACTCCCAGCGGCAGTGACCGGGCTGTACTGGGGAGCACCACCAGCTGCTGGAAGTGAAGCCGCGCTGGGGCACTGGCCGCTTCCCTGTGACAGGCAGAGCGGAGTGGTCGGGACAGAGACTGTGGGAATATTTACTTTGTGGCCCTTTACGGAATAGTAGACTAGTGGGCATCTGCTCAGATGTGAAAATAAGGCTTTTCACCCGTGGAGGCCTTAGGAGTGAAGCTGCAGAGTCAAGCTCGGGTGGTCTGAGCGCCTGTGGTCGGTTCGGTCCGCTCGCCGCGTTGTGTCCTTGTCCTATACATTCCCATGCTGCGGCGCATGCTTCGTCCGGTCACGACTTTCCATCAGGTTTCTACTCAGGACTCCCTCAGGGAAGTGCTGTTCCGTCCTGTCCCGGCTGACTTAGACTCCTGTCTGTCCCCTTGGCAGCCTGTCCCTCTTCCATCTGTGCTCCCTGATTGACCGGAGTGACCTCCCAACCGAGGGACCACGCCACCTTCAGCCCGTAGTGGGCACTGATTTGCTTCTGCCGGAAACCTGTCTTTCTCTCTCTTTTTTTTAAGTAGGCCCCACTCCCAGTGTGGGGCCCAGTGTGGGGCTTGAACTCACGATCAAGACCCGAGCCGAGGCGCGCCTGGGTGGCTCAGATGGTTAAGTGTCTGCCTTCGGCTCCAGTCATAATCCCAGGGTTCTGGGATTGAGCCCCAGTCGGGCTTCCAGCTCAGCGGGGAGTCCGTTTCTTCCTCTCCCTCTGCCTGCCCCTCTGCTTCTGCTCTGTCTCTCTCTCTCAAATGAATAAATAAAATATTAAAAAGAAAAGAAAAGACCTGAGCCGAGATCAAAGAGCAGGACGTTTAACCGTCTGAGCCACCCAGGTGCTCGTTGGAACCCGTCTCTCTCTTTTTTTTTTTTCAAAGATTTTATTTATTTATTTGACAGAGATCACAAGTAGGCAGAGAGGCAGAGAGAGAGAGGAGGAGGCAGGCTCCCTGCTGAGCAGAGAGCCCGATGTGGGACTCAATCCCAGGATCCTGAGATCATGACCTGAGCCGAAGGCAGAGGCTTTAACCCACTGAGCCACCCAGGTGCCCTGGAACCCATCTCTTAAGAGGCGTCAGTGCTGACTGGAATGAGCTGACCTGGTTGAAACTCCTGGAGGGAGGGCTGAATCTGTGGGCAGAGCGGAGTGCAGAAGCGGGAGAGAAGCTGGAAATCAGACCTGCTGGCAGAATTCCAGGGCTCCACCAGGAGGCAAATGGGGGAGAATGTGGCGTGGGGAAAAGCAGACACGTCGGTGAGATTGGTGACGAGTTTGGCTGTCAACGAGGGGTAGTAGGCAAGCTTTTCCTCGGGAGAACTGCGGTGTGGCACTGGCATATATGGCTTCTTAAATATTTATGTTGTGCTTAGGAGTGTTTTATCGTTTTCAAAGCAGTGATACTAATTTGATTCCCTAGTGGTGGTAGAGAAAGAAAATTTTCACTCCGGAGTTATTTTAAGTAGGCTAAATTGCAATTTCATTGTCTCTGCAGCACCAATGGAACAGTGATTAACAAGCTGAAGGTTGTTAAGAAGCAGACCTGCCCTTTGCAGACGGGGGATGTTATCTACTTGGTGTACAGGAAGAATGAGCCAGAACACAGTAAGAGAGAGGGATTGGACAGGGTGGACACAGGGGTGGTTCGTGGCGGGGAGGTCCTGCCGCCGCTGGGAAGCGTTGTTGAAAGGAAGTGTGCTGAAGCAGCTGTTTCCTGTAGGAATGTAGTGTTAGCTACATTTTCTCTGCTCTTGATATAGACTCTGACATGAGTCATGTCTGTTGAGAATGGGAGTGTTGACCCTGCAGTCTGAGCCCGAGCCATTTTTCCGAAATCCCACCCTGGCCACAGCCATGCATCTCAGCAGAGCCAGGGGAAGTGAGCGGGGGTGGGCCGGGTGACATAGCGGAGGAAACCTCAGTTGTAGGGAGTCAGACCTAGAATAGGAGCTGGAGGCCAGAGGTCATCTGCTTTTGAAGACCTTATAGGAGACAACAGACATCTGACTGGATCCCATTCGTGCTTTTCCAGATCTGAGTATTTGTTTGGGGAGGAATGATACAGGTCAAGGAGAGTTGAGAGGGAGTCTTTCAAAGGTTACCACGAACTGGAAGAGGGAGGCAGATATTCTCGGGTTGTCTTCCGCGTCGTCAAAACCAGCCCCTGGCCACGTGGCAGGTCCTGTGTCTGCTCCTGCTGGTGGTTTGAAGCGACAAGCAAAGCACAGGTTCACCCCCTGCTCATCGCTCTGCCTCCCCTAGTCTGCATCCTGCCTGCAGACCTTTTATTCCGAGCCTTATTTATTTTAAAGTTGGTTACGTTATCTTGGGTCACTTGTTTTGAAATCTCTTGAACTGGTTAATGTTGTTACCCGCTCGTAAGTCAACATCGTCAGCAAGGACCGAGGGACCGACGTGACAAAAAGGAACAGAAAGGGGAATGGGGTTCCTGATGGTCCTGGGGACTCCATTCTGATTGCTGATTTCCTTTTAGATGTGGCATACCTCTATGAATCTTTAAGTGAGAAGCAAGGCGTCACGCAAGACTCCTTTGGTAAGTGAGGCCGTAACAGCGCAGGTGCGTAGTAAGGGCTGTTGGTTCTCACTAGGAAAGCCTTTTCATGTGCTGGAACGTCTTGGCTGAAGCTGTGGTGCTCCCCCTGAACCCTGACCGTATGCTCTTTCTGTTCTTTCGTGTTTGCAGAAGCTAATAAAGAGAATGTGTTCCACGTGACCAAAGATACCTCAGGTGCAGGGCAAGGTGATGACCCCCAGGTCCTGCCGTCATCACCCACCACTCAGGCGTGCTTTGAGGAACCACAGCCATCGACGTCGACATCAGACCTCTTCCCCACGGCTTCTACCTCTTCCATGGAGCCCGCCTCTGCAGGGCGAGCGCCTTCCTCCAGCTCTGGTGAGAGGGGAACCTCAGGGCGGTCACTGCGTGCCTCTTTGTCACTGATTATGACCCGTGTTATTGTGGACGGAGACAGACATAGAAGCCACTGGGGAAGCCAGAGGTGGCATCAGGCATTAGGCTGTCAGCAGCAAGATCGCTGCCGGAGTCGACGGTGTCGTGTTCCATCTGCGGTAGAAATGTGGAGAGTCCGGCCGTGCAGTATCATGGTGTGTCTTGTCCTTGTGCGGGGATATAATTCACAGGCCGTAACAGTCACCCCGCTCAAGTGTACACGTCTGTGGTTTTTACTACATTCATAGTGTTGTGCGTTCACACCACTGTATCATTCCAGAACATTTTTGTCACCCCAAAAGGAGACCCCACACCCACCAACAGTCACTGCCCCTCCCCCAACTAATCTGCTTTCTGTCTGTGTGGACTTGCCTCTTCTGGACGTTTCATACAAGTGGAGCCATGCAGTCTGTGGCCTCTTGTGTCTGCTGCTTTCACCGAGCATAATGTTTCCAAAGGTCACCCAGAGGAACATATAATTTACTTATTTATTTTTTAAAGATTTTATTTATTTATTTGAGAGAGAGTGCACAAACACACACCAGCCGGGGGAGAGGCAGAGGGAGAAGCAGACTCTCCGCCGAGCGGAGAGGCCAGCTCGGGACTTGATCCCAGGCCTCCAGGATCGTGACCTGAGCTGAAGGCAGACGCTTTACCAACTGAGCCACCCAGGTGCTCCTGGAATAACATGTAATTTAAAACCAGTTTTTCATATACTGGTCTTTACCTTCCTCCCTGGTCACTAGAGAAGATTCAGACTCCCTGGGTGCCGTGGGACTTGAACATTTCTTTGTAGATAACTGTTAGGGTGTAGAGTGTATACATATATATGTTCTGTGACTTGGATCGTACTATATATGTTCATTGTTTTAAAAGATTTTATTTATTTGAGAGCGAGAGCCAGCACAAGCGGGGGGCAGGTGGGGGAGAAGCCGATTCCTCACTGAGCAGGGAGCTCAGTGTGGGGCTTGATCCCAGGACCCCGGGGGGTCATGACCTGAGCCAAAGGCAGAGGCTCAACAGCTGAGCCCCCCAGGCGCCCTTAAATATGTTAATGTTTTGGTTCACTTTCTTAGCTGTTCTTCTTCTTTTTTTTTTTTTTTTAAAGATTATTTATTTATTTATTTGTCAGAGAGAGAAGCGAGAGCAAGCACAGGCAGACAGAGTGGCAGGCAGAGGCAGAGGGAGAAGCAGGCTCCCTGCCAAGCAAGGAGCCCGATATGGGACTCGATCCCAGGATGCTGGGATCATGACCTGAGCCGAAGGCAGCTGCTTAACCCACTGAGCCACCCAGGCGCCCCATCTTAGCTGTTCTTCTATATTTTTTTCCAGATTCTCTTTAGGTTTATCTTAAGTTTAAAAAAAAGGTCTTTTTGAGATTTTTTTGATTGGGGAGAATTGACATTTTTACAGTACCCAGGACAGTGGTGGTTCACCCTGGTCATTAAGCTCTTTGATGTTCTTCAGTGAAGCAAGCCTTCTTCACCTTGTTTTGGGAACTCAAAATTATCCCTAGAATGCTTTTTTTATTCTTGGTTTTTTTTTTTTTTAAGATTTTATTTATTTATTTGAGAGAGAGACAATGAGAGAGAGCATGAGCGAGAAGAAGGTCAGAGAGCAAAGCAGACTCCCCATGGAGCTGGGAGCCTGATGTGGGACTTGATCCCGGGACTCCGGGATCATGACCTGAGCCGAAGGCAGTCGTCCAACCAACTGAGCCACCCAGGCGTCCCATTTTGTTCTTGTTTTTTAAGATTTAATTTATTTGAGAGAGAGCAAGTGAGTACAAGCCATGGGGGAGGGGCGAGGGAGAGGCAGGCTCCCCACTGAGCAGGGAGCTGCGGTGGGGGGGGGGGGGGCTCGATCCCAGGACCACGAGATCATGACTTGAGCTGAAAGCAGACAATTAACCGACTAAGCCCCCCAGGGACCCCTCCCTCTCTTACTCTTAACATTGTAGTGCACAGGGACCGCCTTAAATCTCGGGGAGG
Organism: Mustela nigripes; assembly: GCF_022355385.1. Classification (NCBI taxonomy): domain Eukaryota; kingdom Metazoa; phylum Chordata; class Mammalia; order Carnivora; family Mustelidae; genus Mustela; species Mustela nigripes. Next base: position 309,294 of record NC_081564.1, read on the forward strand.
GTGTGTTTGGCTGTGAATAGTAGAAGACATGGTTCCCAGAGCAGAGTCTGGAGACTCGCAGCCTCGCCCTGCCTCACCAGCTCATAATGTCACCGGGCACTTCCTGTCCGTGGCGCGTCGGCTCTTTGTCTTCTTTTAATCTTCTGCTTGCAAGAAGCCCAAGTTCTAGCTGTCGCAGACACATTCAGAGGCAGGAACCAGCAAGGTCTTTCTAAAAAGAACTCGGTTGCGGGCTCAGCAGCAAAGGACTTGTCCCCAGAGGTCCCCTCCGTCCCCTCCGTCTCCTTCGTCTCCTTGGCCAACCTAGCTGTTCTCCAAGGTGGTCCTTATTTTAGCATCTGTTCTGGTGGGATTTGGGGAAGGAGAGGCAGTAAATGCAGAGACTCTGTATGCTGCCTTGAGACCGGAAGCCTATTTCTCCCACATTATTTGAACTTGTTTCCATATTTGCGAACCTGGTTTTCACTTGCCAGTACAGTTGCTCTTTTTAGCGTAGGGAGCACCACTCTCCTACTGGCTGCCCTCATTAAGGCTTTTTAGCTCTCTCCGCCGTCCTTACCCAGAGCCTCCGCCGCCCCGCCGAGTCCCCAGCGGCAGCGGGCTCACACAGCACACCACGCTTTCTCCCCGGGTCAGTGGCACCCGGCTGAGCACCAACACCCTCGTGTTACGGGGACTTCGGCGCATCCATAAAGGACTTCGAGGTACTTAACAGGCATGCTTGCTTACACAACGGTAGTGGCTGGTGAGCCCTGTATCTGAGTCTCACCCACCACCTCCAGGAGATAACCAGCAGCAGAAACCAGACTCATGACCACAGGAGGCCCTCCAGCCTGTCTCCTGGTACTGCTGAACTCGAGTCCCAGCTTCTCAGACGCCTTTGACTTACCGCTCTTTCAGCATCATACCTCAAACTCCTGAGTAAAAGAAAAGGCAATCACACTACCTAGATAAAAACATGCCAGATACTGAAAAATTGCCCAGATGGTTGAAGTTCTCCCGGTTCTGTTGGCTCGCGTGCCCTTTAGAGTATCCCCTGGGTTCCTTAAACCACAGAGACACGACACGGTTAGGTCACGGGCTGCCCCGCTGCTGGTTCCACCCACCCGAGGGCTTCCCCTTGTGAGGGCCGCCCCAGGAGGCATAGAAGTGACATTCACTGACATTGAGTGTACCCCGGGGAGTGTTGCGTATGAGCGCAGATACGATGGAAGGCTGTGGGCATTCTGGATTAAGTGCTACTCTCCAGCTGTTTGTCTCTGTAAAAACATGCTTTGTCTCTGGTCCCAAGCTGTGTGTTTTGTGGTTACTGTAATAGCTTTTCAGAATTGAAGCACAGAATAGCTCTGATAGCTCTGATACCAGTAGGAATCTTTTCTATTCCATCTATATACTTAATGCAGTGTATAATGTGAGTGGGTGGGATTTGATAGTTTATTTTGATAATGTTCTAATTTCATTCAAGGAAACCGCAATGCGGTATCACCTCACACCTCTTAGAATGGCCAGTGTCGAAAAGACAAGGGATGACAAGCGTTCTTGAGGACGCGGAGCAAGGGGAGCCTCCCGTGGTGGTGTCGTGGGAGAGCGGGCTGCTGCGGCCCCTCTGGAAACCAGGGCCGAGGCTCCTCAGACGGTGAAAAAGGGAACCGTGTCTGACGCAGCAGCCTCGCGTCTGGGTGTATATGCGGAGAAGTGCGATCCCTGTCTGCGGGAGGCACCTGCGTGTCCTTGTTCCCACAGCGGCGTTCACGGAGGCCAGGACCTGGAAACGAAGAAAATGTGACGTGTGTGTGTGTGTGTGCACACGCGTGTGCACATACAACTGTTAATTTTACCATGAAAGGGCAAAAGGGCAGTGCATTTATGTATTGTACGATTAAAAAAAATCATAAAAAATTTTTCTGTAAGCAGATTGTTCAGATGGAAAGCTTAGCGCCAGTTGTGTGAAGCTGGGGGCATCTTCCTGTGTGTCTGAGTGTGTATATACTGATAAGGTTCACAGCCTGCTGAGTGTGCTCTGGGTGCCAGGTGCTCTTACAGGTTTTGAGTTCACCCTCCCCGTGGGTCTCTTGGAGAGACACCGCCATCGTGGTGTGCATTCTGGAGGGAGAGCTCAGGAGCCGCCCCCCCCCCCCGCCCCCCGTAGTGGGAGTGAGAACCAGAGCCAGGAGCCGCCCCTTGACCCCGTCTCTTCTCTTCCCTCCGTGTAAAGCTCATTTGCTCCCTCAGCAATTTTAACCTTTTTCCTTTGGCGGCTATAGGGCAGTTTCATTCTTTTTCAAAATAACGGCACTAAACACTTGCATATTACCGACTACGCCTGTACTGTCGCGGATGGTATTATAAACCAGGTCTTTATCCAGATGAAGGTTATTAGAAAGTCTCCTTACCCTCCGGCCGGCTCGTTTCAATCAGTGCTTCCGGCTTCCGGCTTGTGCGGATCAGCGCTGCCCTGGGAGGTGCTCCTGCTCCTTCCTTTCTCGCCGCACCGTCCCTCTGCTCTGTCTGGCCTTGGTGTCCCTGCCGTCCAAAGTGCAGCTCTTCTGAGAGGACGGGGTGTAGCTGCGCCAGCATGAGTTACGGCACGGTGAGTGTTCGGCCTTACTTCGCGTGCGGATTGGCCCCGTGTGAGACGAAACGTTCCAGGCCGATCCCAACCACAAACACGTCTGCCTTTGCTTCCACGCGAGCACGCTGCTTGCTCCAGGTTCATCCAGCACAGCAGCGGGCGCAGGTGCGTTAAAGAGACGCAGCTCCGTATTGCTAGTGAGTGTGTGTCACTGCGAATGTGGCATCTTGGATTACCTAGGCCTGACTCGAACCCGTGATGCTTCACCTGCTGTGCTCTCTCCTTCCAGGGCAGGTGAATCCGAACCTCTCTTGTTTGTCCTCCTCACAGGCTCCGGAGACGCAGGCGTGTCCCCGAAAGAGCGTGGTCCGTCTGTGGCCGGTGATGAAATCCCGACCTTTCCTTCAGCCCTCCCAGACGGAGAGGGGGCTTCCTCTTCTTTGTCAGAGCCCCGGGATCAGGAGGATTTGGAGCCCAGCAGGAAGAGAATGAGAGGAGGTCAGAGTCGCGGGGTTCTGTGTGTCTTGGCCCTTGTGGGAGTGCCGGGCTCCCAGCGGGTCAGAGTCGCGGGGTTCTGTGTGTCTTGGCCCTTGTGGGAGTGCCGGGGTCCCAGCGGGCCTGTTCGAGCGGCTTCCGGTGGGGCCTCCCATTTTCCAGAAGTTTGAGGATATGTCTCAGGCAGACACCTGTGGTGCCTCAGCTTTTTGGAATGGAAATCTGAACCTTTTCTTTCTTTCTTTTGTCATCATTGGATTGCACTGTGTTTACTGTCAGGTTATGCTCGTGGTCCAGAAGCAATGTGTTCTGAGTTGCCGTTCTGTCCACATTTGACAATCATTTTTTTAAGAATATGTGGCCTTTGGAGGAGCCTGGCTGGCTCATTCGGGGGAGCCTGTGACTCTCGATCTTGGAGTTACGGATTCCAGCCCCACGTTGGGTTTAGAGCTTACTAAAAAGTAAATGAACTTTAAAAAAAAAAATTGTTGCCTTTAAGCAATAGCTTTAACCTTTTCGTAAAGGTGATTCAGAGAAAAATCTACTCTTAAAAAGACAAAGTTAAAAAGACTATAAAAAATTTTGGGAATGTGTAGTGGGACAATGGCTGCGCTGCAGGCTTGAGACCGCCCGAGGATGGGAGCAGTGAGACCAGGGGCTCTGGGGGGGAGGAGGACCTTGGGGGAGGAGACTGGAATATTTTGCATATTGTGTGGAAAATTGAACTGACTGGCTTGGGGGGGGTGTGGAAAAAATCAGCAATAGTGCGTAAAATAATAAGCTAGTATAAAAATGAGGCCACTTTGGGGGGTACCTGAGTGACTTAGTGAAGTGTCTGCCTTCGACTCAGATCTTGATCCCATGATCCCAGGGTCCTAGGATCTAGTCCCAGTCGGGCTCCTTGTTCAGCGGGGTGTCTGCTTCTCTTCCCTCTGCCCCTACACCCCCATCTCCCCCCACCAGATAAATCCCCCCCCCCACCAAATAAATCTTAAAAAAAAAAAATCGAACCCAGGCAAGGTATTATATAGTTAAAAAATACGAAGTTCTGTACCAGCAAAAGTAGCTAAAAACACGAAAGTCGTTAACTCAGTGGAGGTTAGACCATGGCAGAGGGCTCCTGCTTCTGGTTTCTTGTAAATGTTTGACTTTGTAAATTGTGTGCAAGTATTTCTTTAATTAAAAATAAAAATTAAGCTGTGGTTAGCAACGCACGAGCACTGTGGAATAGCAGAACAGAAAAGAAGATTCACAGCTCCTGGTCACATCGAAGCGCGTACTTTCCAGTGTGTACACAAGTCATGTTTTTTGTTTAAACAAAAATGACATTACATACAAATCCTGAGTGACAAATGGCCTTTAAGCATGTATCCCGAGTGCCCCTTTTTATGTGATTACGTTTAAGTTTCTTACGAAACTTAAGTGTATTGGAATTTGAAGCTGCTTTTCAGCCCCCTTCAGAACATCTTTTGAAATACAAACACCGGGGGCGCCTGGGTGGCTCAGTGGGTTAAGCCTCTGCCTTCGGCTCAGGTCATGATCTCAGGGTCCTGGGATCGAGGCCTGCATCGGGCTCTCTGCTCAGCAGGAGCCTGCTTCCTCCTCTCTCTCTCTCTGCCTGCCTCTCTGCCTGCTTGTGATCTCTCTCTCTGTCAAATAAGTAAATAAAATCTTTCAAAAAGAAAAGAAACACAAACAAACACTGGCGGGAGCTGCGTCTTCCCTCCGTAGGTTGAGGTGTTCGTGAACCCAGAAGAGCCAGCGTCTGCTGCTTCCCCGCTTGGCTGCGGTGGTCAGAACGCACCCCTTTCTCTCGCAGATGGGGGCCCTGATGTGACCCTGCAGTTGCTGGCCGCAGACCAGTGTAGAGACACCCACACCGGCCTGGGCAGTGTCCGGTCCGAGGCCATGAAACCGGACAAGATGGAGGAGACGCTCACGTGCATCATCTGCCAGGACCTGCTGCACGACTGTGTGAGGTACGCGCCCCGCGGGGAGGTGTGCGGGGCCGCCGCAGCCGGGAGGAGCGGCCGCCGCGGGGTAGCCAGCCTCTGGCTCAGGGCAGGTTCGATGCTGTGGACGTCACTGTCATTTGACCTGTGTGGCCAGCCTGCCCAGAGCCCGGTGCCCGTACCCGAGGCTGTGGAAGAGCTCACGAGGCTGCAGTGGCAGTGGCCTGTGTGTGCTCCACAGACACAAAACAGGAGAACTGTACCGAGCCTTAAGGGAATGTCGTAGTTAATCCAGGGCAGTGCCCCGGAATGTGGGTCCCAGGAGCCACTGGGGAGAGCCCCCTCCTTGCTTCTTTGGGGAACTGAAGGGTGAAAGCCCTTAGAATTTCCACTGAAATGCAAGCCTTTTCCACACTCAGTGTCCCTGTTCCTCGTATGCCTCAAGTCACAGCCTGCTCTCCTGTCCCTGCTGGAGCATAGATTGTCACTTCTGGTTTCTCTGAATTCCCAAGGACCAGGTGAAAGTAGTTGAGGTCGAGCGCCGTTCTGCCAGGGGAGCCGGATCCCCTGGTGGCCTTCCCAGCCCGACAGCTGGGGCTGCGGCTGCGGCCAGCGCGGGGCCCCAAATGTGGTGTGTGTTGCAGCCCGACAAGCAAGGGCTCTAGGCTCTGCTGAGTCAAGTGAGCTCCGTGGGTCGGGAGTAATCGCATTTTTCTGTTTGTTAACGAACCCTCAGCCTGAGCAAGGCACATCCTCCTCTGGGGAGGGGCCGCGTGAACTGGGGTCCCTGCTTCTCCTGCTCCAGGCAGGCCATGCCCCACGTCCCCTGGCATCTGGGGGGCTGCTGTGGCCTGGAAGACAGATGCTCTAGCAGCGGGTGATGCGGGGGAGTCTGAAGACCTGTCCTTGTGCCCTCAGCCTGCAGCCCTGCATGCACACCTTCTGTGCCGCCTGCTACTCGGGCTGGATGGAGCGCTCCACCTTGTGCCCCACGTGCCGCTGTCCCGTCGAGAGGATCTGTAAAAACCACATCCTGAACAACCTGGTGGAGGCCTATCTTCTCCAGCACCCAGGCAAGTGGGGAGCCCACCCAGCTCCTGGCCGCTGCGGGGGTCTCTCCGGGGCCCCTCAGCCGGTAGAGCCACGTCCTTTCCCTCCAGACAAGAGTCGCAGCGAGGAAGACATGCGGAGCATGGCTGCCAGGAACAAGATCACGCAAGACATGCTGCAGCCCAAAGTCAGGAGGTCGTTCTCCGATGAGGAGGGCAGCTCAGAGGACCTGCTGGAGCTGTCCGACGTGGACAGCGAGTCCTCCGACGTGAGGTGAGCCTCCGCCTGGCTCCGAGTGCGGCAGGGAGCTGGGCAGGCAGCGCGGGAGTCCGGGTCGGATTCCGCCTCCAGCAGCCTGGCTGCTGCACAGTCTGGCCTCGCTTCTCGTGGGCGACGTCAGCCAGTGACCTTGGCTGCTTGGAGCATAGCAAGGATGGGTGGACACCAGCCAAGGACAGCCATTCCCTTGGGTGACTGGGGTGGGTACTTGCCACCCTGCCTCCTCCAGTGCCCCCTCCCTCTCAGGTTCGCACACAACATTTATTTTTTGCTGCTGTTTATCCGTATTTCCTTCTAGCTTTACTGAGATGTCATTGGCACCCAGTACCTTTTGAGTTCAGGGCATCCTGGCCAGCGAATGGCTTGACTGCCGACTCTTCTAAGATGAAGAGCACCAGAGCCCACACCCTGTGGTCAGGTGCTTGGGTTCTGGCTACAACAAAGTCACGATGTAACACGTTCTTTGTCCCGTGTGCGCGTGTACTCAGCAGCTCGTGCAGGGAGTGTCGGTTCCGCACTGGGAGCTGCATGGTCCGCGTTGGTCGGGATGGTACCATGGAGAGGCCGTGGCCGCCTGGCTGAGGGGATGTGGTCCTTCGAGACCTGGTGCTAGCTGCCATTTCCTGACTCAGAAGTCCGCCATTTGAGTTTCGGGTGGAGGCCGTCAGACTGAGATAAAAGTCAAACCTCCCAAATTTACTATTCTTTGTTTCTTTTTGTAAAATTTAGCAAATGATGGTCAGGCCAACAGAAGGAATCAAAAATCACTTTAGCATGAACATATTATGGTGCGTCAGTCAGACCGCGCGTTGTGCCCAGCTGAATGCTGCTGTCCTCGAGGGCCTTCCCGCCCGGCCAGCAGCAGCCCTGCCCCGCCTCGCTTTATGCCCTTCCACTGAGCTTCCTTGTGGCCACTCGTAGAGGTGGCCACAAGCTCCTTCTGTTAGCAAGTAAAACGCGGTGTACTTAGAAATGCTCGTACGAAGATGGGATTGTGCCGTACACGTGGTTTTGTCGGCTTTCTAGTATTCTCATGGAGGGGCCGTGCTGCGGTGCACACTCTGCGGTTACAGTTTCGTGCACATGTGCATTAGTTGACAGAGGTCAGTGACGGCACTGGAGTGGTCAGGTTGGAGAGCCTGACCCAGGGTGCCCTGCTGGACTGGCACCTGTGTCATCTCGTGCCCGTCAGGAAGGTCCTAGCGATAGCCTCTGGGAGGTTTGTCAAGGGGTGTCGGGAGACCTGCCTGCACTCGGCGTCGCCCGAGATGAGTGCCATCTCGTTCCGAAATGAGGTTGAGCATTTTCGCTGGGGGTATTCTAGAAAGGTCTCACCCTTTCTTCCCTCTCTGGCTCCTGCTGTCGGAGGCAGGCCCAGGAAGGCGCTCTCCGAGATGAGGGAAGAGTCTGTGCCTGTTTCCTGTGGATTCTTTTTTACCATCTGTGTTTTTAGGAAGCTCAGTGGAAGGGCATAAAGCGAGGCGGGGCAGGGCTGCTGCTGGCCGGGCGGGAAGGCCCTCGAGGACAGCAGCATTCAGCTGGGCACAACGCGCTCTGACTGACGCACTTTCCCAGGCGCTGGGGTGGACGTGCTGAGCGCGCCGGGCAAGCTGGGGCCGCCTCTGGACGTGGCTCCGGGCTCGCCCAGCATCAGGCCTGTGAGCGCGCGCCCTGTGTGGGGACTGAGCGGCCGCGCTGTGGGGGATGCGGTGCCGAACCACGGCCCGGGCAGGGCCTGTCTCCATGTGTCGGGAGCCGCCAAGGGGGCTGAGGGTGGTGAGGGGCAGAGAGCCCCCGCTGCTCTTCCGGGTGAGCGCTGACTGGGTGCCCAGCGGGGACAGGCTGTCCTTCCCCATCACACACTGGGCGGCAGCGGTGGGACGGGGGGCAGAGAGGACACCTCCAGGCTTGGCTTCTGGCTCTGGTCCTGTCATGGGGCTGGGGGCGTGGCCGCCACCCCCGCACACTTGAGAGCAGGAGCCTCCTGCTTCTCCGCACTCAGGTGCGTGTGGCCTTCGTGTGCCCCCCCTTGCAGCCAGCCGTACATCGTATGCAGACAGTGCCCCGAGTTCCGGCGGCAGGCGGGCCGGGCCCTCCCCTGCCCAGGGCCTGGCAGCGAGCCAGGGGCGGCACCGGCTCCGGGGGACGCGCCCTCCACGTCCACCAGCGTTACGACAGGTGAGATGCCGCCTTCCGTGCTGTCGTCCTGCTGCGACCACCCAGGATCCGGCTGTCGTTCCTGCGGGCTCCTCTCCCCTTTCTGCCTGACTCCTGTCACTGCCTCCATGGCCCCGCCACCTCTCGTAACCGCTTGCTTCTCCGGGTCTGTTTTGGGCTGAGAAACCAGAGTTAACTTTTCTCGTGGTCCTCTGCTCCTGGGCAGTCCTGGGGGTTTAGTCCTGAACCTGACATTTGGGCCAGATGCTGACAAGAAAGGGGCAGTGGACAGGTGGAATCTATGTTTGTGGCCCTGGCCATTCTGTAGTTCATGGCCCCACAGGGCCCAGTTTCTTCGAGCCTTGTCACAAGGCCAGTGACCCAGAGCCGTGTTCACAGATGTGTGCCATCACGCCGTGGCCCTGTGGACAAGCACGGGCAGTGCAGCGCCTGGTCACCTCCCGACTCTGCCATCCCTCGGGTGGGCTCTGTCGTTTTCACACTGCAGATGGAAGTCCCCGGAGGGACTGCGTCTGTAGCAGATGTGTGTGCACAGGCGATGCCTCCCGTGTGGCCAGGAGTGTCCGGGGGCTGGGCTGTATGGACACAGCTCCCAGGGTGGGGTCGGCCACTCATGCCCACCAGGCCTGTCACTTGTTGGAAGACACAGAACTCACTTTATTGTTTTATCACGTGGGCTTTATAGCCTGAGGAAACGTTAGAAACCTTCAAGTGAGCTTGGAAGTGTTGCTGCAGCCACTGAGCCGAGAGGTTGCTCTGCTATTTTTTGTTCTGTTTTTTAAAAGGCTCCTTTCCGATGGTAAGCTTTCATTTGGCTATTTAAGAAAACAGGTCAGAGTTCTCCCTGGGTTTTTTTGTGGCTGAGTTCCCTTGTGTGCTTTCCAGACACTCCCCTGGATGGGGGTCTAACCTGTTCTTTCTGCCTGTGTCCCGCTATGTGCCGCCCGGATATCCTGTCTGTTCCACAGCCCAGGATTATGTGTGTGCCCTGCAAGGAAGCCATGCCATATGCACCTGCTGCTTCCAGCCCATGCCTGACCGGAGGGCAGAGCGCGAGCAGGACCCCCGCATCGCCCCCCAGCAGTGTGAGTAAGGGTGTGCATGTGCACTGCCTGCCTGAGCAACTTCCCCACCATGGAGCCCCTCTTGGGATCCCTCTAGGCTCAGGTTTCAGAATAGTGTTGACTGCTGCGCATGGTGTAAAGATGTGGCTGTGTGTTCTCATCTGCAGAATCGGCTGTCTGTGCAATCCTATCAAATAGCCATCTTTTTCCATTACTTGATAGCCTACCCTGTCATAAACCAAGTTTCCACATACGGGCAGTCTCTTTCTGAAGTCTGCATCCGATGTTTGTCCCCACATCAGGACCATGACATTTCTCTAATATGTCACTTTTTTAAAGAAAATTTTTATTTATTTTATTTTTTAGAAGATTTTACGTATTTGTCAGAAAGAGCACACACGTGTTCACAAGCAGGGGGAGTGGCAGGCAGGCGGAGGAGCAGGCTTCCCGCTGAGCAAGGACCCCCATGGGGGACTCGATCCTGGGACCCTGAGATTATGACCTGAGCTGAAGGCAGATGCTCAACCCGCTGAGCCACCCAGGCGCCCCTTTTATTTATTTATTTTAAGGAGTGCGTGGGGTGCCTGGGTGGCTCAGTGGGTTAAGCCGCTGCCTTCGGCTCGGATCATGATCTCAGGGTCCTGGGATCGAGACCCGCATTGGGCTTTCTGCTCAGCAGGGAGCCTGCTTCCCTCTCTCTCTCTCTCTGCCTGCCTCTCTGCCTACTTGTGATCTCTCTCTCTCTCTGTCAAATAAATAAATAAGTAAAATCTTTTTAAAAAATAAATAAATAAAGAGAGTGCATGTGCATGAAGGCGGTGGGGGAGGGAGAGGCTCACAGGCAGACCGCCTGCTGAGCAGGGACCCTGACTCGCTTGATCTCGTGACCCTGAGATCATGACCTGGGCCAAAATCAAGAGTCAGACTCCCAACAAACTGAGTCACCCAGGCACCCCTATAATGTGTCACTTTTAAGTAAAATAGGTGAAAAGCCATGCTTTTATTTGCAGTTGCTTTTATTTTATTTTATTTTATTGCTGTCAAAATTGAGTGTGTCACTTATTTAACGGTTATTTGGATTTATTCTTCACTGAAATGGCCTGACTAGTGGCTGTGCTGTGTCCACAGGTGCCGTGTGCCTGCAGCCTTTCTGCCACCTGTACTGGGGCTGTGCCCGGGCCGGCTGCCTTGGCTGCCTGGCCCCGTTCTGCGGTAATGCCGGGTCTTTGGCTGAGTTCTGTGCCTTTGCATGTTCTCTCAGTGCCTTTGAGGGTGGTGACCGGGTGGTGTGGCCCGCGTTGTAGGAGGCTGCCACAAGTGACCCTGCTTTGTCCTGACATACTGTGTATGTCCGACGTTTGGAAGTGTCTCTCTGTTCCAGCTCAGAACCAAGCAGTAACAGAGAGGTACAGGGATAGGAGCTCAGTCAGGAGGGTGTCCTTATGCGCGAACAGCCCCACTAAAGACGCCCAGTCTGGCCGTGGCTTTGAGTCTTCGCTGCGCCAGACCAGGTGCTCAGGAGGCGGAGAGGGCCATCCGTTTCAGGAAGGAGTGGAATGGAAGTCATTTTGCCTGTTCTCTTTTTAAAACTATTTTATCATGGAACTTTTTACTCTTCTAGGCTCTGTAAGAAAGGAAATTGGGTTATCTTACTGTCAGTGAATGGTGCTTTCATAGAGCGTCTGTAAGACGGGTGACTTTGCTTCCCTCTGTTTGGCAGAGCTAGACCTGGGCGACAGGTGTCTGGATGGGGTTCTGAGCAACAACCACTATGAGTCGGATGTCCTCAAGGTAACGGACGGACCTCCCGGACAGGCGTGGGGGGGCTCAGGCCAAGCGAGGCCCCCTGAGGTGTGCAACTCCGCTAATGGCTCTTCCTGGTACTGCTGCTGAGTGCACCGTGTGGGTGTTTTCCTATTTTCCAAAAAGGAGGTATTTCCTTCATGTCCATTATGCCACAAATCCGCAGGACTCGCTCCAGTGCCTGCCCCAGGCACAGAGCTTCGGAGTCTGGGTGGGGAGTGGGCTGGCCCCCCGGGGGAACCAGGGTCTGTCTCCTGTTTCCTCCTTTCTGACGTTTTCCTTGCCTTGCTTTAGAAGCTGGCCCAGCTCTTAGAAGGTCAGGGTCTGATGTGCACATCAGTCCCTTGCCAAGAGTCCCGGCTTCATCCCATTTAGTGCAGTGCTGCGCACACAGGACGTGGGGCCTCTCCCCTGCGCGGAAGGCTCCTCCGCATGCTGCGCTCCATTCGTGGCCGTGAGCCGTGCGCTCGCACAGACGGAGCCCAGCAGCCGTGTGTGTGCATGGCAGAGTGTAGATCCAAGCCCTGCACGCGTCCTTACCTGGTCACGGGCCTGTTGCTGCCCTAGGGCTGCTTTGGCCAGAGTGGGCTGTCCTGCCACTGCTGTGCGAAGACTGTCTTGGCAGAATTTTAGAGGGAATGTGGCCGCGCCCACGTCCAGGCTTCTGAAGCTAGCCCTCCTTTCGAGGCTCTGACGGAGCACCTCAGACGAGAACCCTTGGGAACTAGGTGGCGAGCGTGTCACCGAGTCAGGCTTGGGCGGCTCGGCCCGCAGGCTGTCCCGGGTGTCCTGCGACCTTGGAAGCAGACCCCCCCCCCAACCAGCTGCACACAGCGCTCCCCCCCAGCTGCCCGACGCAAATCCCTGCCATGCCGAGCTTGTCCAGGCTGTGGCTTTACCCACCTTCAAGGGCCTTTTATGAGGTGTTTGCCTTGTCACTTTAGTGTTTCCTCTTCCAAGCTAGTGGCTGAGGTTTCTCTTCTTCCCCGTCACAGAATTACCTGGCAACCAGGGGTTTGACGTGGAAGAACATGTTGACGGAAAGTCTGGTGGCTCTGCAGAGGGGAGCGTTCCTGCTGTCCGGTAAGCATCGTCGCGCTTGCTGTCCTCTCTCCAGAGGCGCTGGCTTGGCCTCCTTGAAAAGCAGTAACGCCGGCCAGGCCGAGCCCGGGGCTCCCACGCAGCTGCCTTCCCACAGGCACAGCCTTGCCCTCCCCCGCCTGACGGAGGCCGACAGAAAGGCGCTGATACCGTAGGTTTTCCGCCGTGTAAAGTTAGGTCTGAGCCCACAGGAGGTATTCTAGGGTTTCTCTGCCGTGGGGAAGGGCGGGCCCAGCTACGGACACAGGCCGTACCTTTTGTCAGCCTGGGGATCCTGGGGCTGGTGCTTCCCAGATCCTCGGGCTCCTCCTTGGCCACTCACTCGGTGTGTTGCGAACTTGACGTGGGCTCGCCCCGTGTCGCAGGACACCCAGTACACTGTGAAATGGGATTTTTGTCACTGAGGGAGGGGACTGCAGCAAATCAGCAAATGCCTATTTCTTTTTTTTTTTAAGATTTTACTACTTTATTTTGGGGGGGGTTCAGGGAGGAGTAAAGACAGAGGGAGAAGGAGGAGGGAAGGAATCTCAAGCAGACTAGACTCCTCTCTGAGTGCAGAGCCCCACGTGGGGCTCGATCCGACAACCCTGAGATCATGACTTGAGACCTGAGTGGAACCCAATAGTTGGATGCTCAACCGACTGAGCTACCCGGGTGCCCCAGATGGCCTTTTTTTCTGAGACACACGTTATCATGAAAGACTTTAGAAGTTGTTGGGGATGCTTCTACACAGTTCCTGTCTTGTGGACACAGTCTCACGAGCATCTTGGGTGTTCTCTGCAGCAGCCCCGTGGCTGCCCAGATCGATCATCTGAACAGGGCCTGAACTCCATTAGCTCCTTAAGGACTGCTGTAAGGGTGACATGGCTCTCAGAGATGTGTGAGTGACAGAGGGAGGCAGAAAGGGTAACGTAACCATCACGGGGAGTCCCAGCAGCTGAGCACGCAGTGACGATGTGTGGACGGCCGGGCCCCTACCTGCGCGTGCACACCGTCCTGAAGGCCTGCCACCGTGCTGTCCTGTGGCCTATTAGCTCAGCACGATACCTTGACCTGCATCACGTACTGATTCACGAGTAGAGGATATTAAGTATTAAGGGATTTTTCTCCTTTCCGCTCTCGGAGCCAGCACTGCAGCTGCTGGGGGGAGCATGCGCTCTGGCAGGCTCGAGAAACCGTCCGGCTGGGATAGGTAGGAAGGCTTGTGCACAGTTGGGACTCTGCCGTAGTGACTCTCCGCGCCAGGACACGACTCAGGTGTGAAGGCCAGCATCTTCTCAAGCCCGGCTGCCCTGCGTCTGCCTTTCGGGTCTTGGAAATACAGGACAGGCAAACGGGGCGAATCGTCATTTTGTCTGCCCGCGTTGGAGCAGTAACAGAATTGATGATCTTTCTGTTTCATGGTTCACTAGCCTGTCTTTGACCTTGGCCCATAGTAGGCTGTCTGGATTTGGGGGTCTGGGTTGGTAGGGTACCTTTATTATATAAAGGAGCAACAGGTTGTCATTTGTGTCGTGCATGTGTTTTCCACTAATCGATGAATCTTTTCCTTTCAGGGTATGTGTTTCCATTTTCTGTTTAAGTTGCAGGCAGTCAGATTTACAAGTCCTTTCCTGTGTGCTGTTTGGTTTTTGTGACATAATTAGGAATAAGTCAAGAGAAAAATAATACTCATTGCTTTCAGTACTTTAAAAAAATTTTTAAGATACTTGATTTTTTTTTTATCCAGTGGAATTACTTTGCTGTGAGGAAATGAGTTGTTTTTGTTCTCATTTTCTGAACATCTGCCCCATTGTCTCTGCCGCCCCGCCCGCTCCCCCCTCCGTGTGGATCAGGGCCAGGTGTCCCAGGCCTTGGCAAGGCCACAGCTGTCGCGCTGACGCCGCGTGCTGACTGGCCTGCCCACCTGAGGCTGTGTCCCTTGCAGATTACAGAATCACAGGGAACACCGTGCTGTGTTACTGCTGTGGCCTGCGGAGCTTCCGAGAGCTAACTTACCAGTATCGGCAGAACATTCCTGCTTCCGAGTTGCCCGGTAAGCAAAGGAAGCCTCCTCAGCCCCAGCTCTGTTCTGCCTAGATTGGCTTCTGCGTTCCTTCATGTGATGGGTACCCTGTTTGGGCCTTGGCTCCATGTTCTTAGTGGCTGTCTGCCTCAGCAGGGACAAAAATGGGCCGATAGGCCGCATGGGGGCCATGCCTCTTTCCGGGCCATCCTCACTGGGGCGGGGGGTCAGCTCAGGCTCTGGGCCTGCCTGCCAGGACGCGGGCTTCCAAAACAAAATTCACAAAAGTAACCTGAAAACAACTGTAGTAGTTTTCTTTCCTTTTTTTCCTTTTTAAGATTTTATTTGTTTATTTGATAGAGAGAGAGAGAGAGCGCACATAAGTAGGCAGAGAGACAGGCAGCGGGGGAGGGGGAAGCAGGCTCCCTGCTGAGCAGAGACCCTGATGTGGGGTCGATCCCAGGACCTCGAGATCATGACCTGAGCCAAAGGCAGAAGCTCAACCCACTGAGCCACCAGGCAGCCCAGTAGTCTTATTTTCTAAATTGGGATGGTTTTTTTGTTTTGTTTTTTACCCCCTGAAATCTTGCAACAGGCCAAGGACACTAGTTACAAAGCATGACAGATGCCATGGCTTTTCTGCTGCTGTTTGTCTCCTGGGGTCATAAATTCATGCAGCTGAGCTTGTGAGTGTGATGTGCATCACGGATAATGTCCTGTTTCCTCTTCCTAGCGGCTGTGACGTCCCGTCCTGATTGCTACTGGGGCCGCAACTGCCGCACTCAGGTGAAGGCCCACCACGCAATGTGAGTGAGACCGCGCTGCCCGGCACGGGTCCTCGGGGCTGGGAAGGGGCGCCCACGTGGTCCCCCTGCAGAAAGGCACACCCCTGTTTTCCTAACAGGAAGCTGATTTTTTTTTCTTTTAAAAGTTTTGGCCGAGTTGATAGCTCAGCTCAGCTTGTAAGGATGTTCATGAACTAGTCAATTATTTACTTGTAAATGGGCTAATTTCACCATTTTATTTGTCTAAAGTCACGTGGTGTACGAAACAGTGCTATAGTTTCCGTGTTCCGCAGAACACAGCCGTCCGTCCCCGCTGACTCACCAGTTAGCGCTTTCTCAGTCGGTGGCTGGGGTCGGCGCTCTGCTCTGTCTTTGGTGCCTTGAGAGGTGTCTGTGATGGCTCTAACTCAGTGACTCACCGGGCATTTCCTGCTCACGGAGACATCCGCCTTGCCACATGGGGTTGTCTGGAGATGTAGGTGAGGTGATGCTGTCAGTCAGTCTCACGGACTAATGTCGGAGGAGGCCACGAGGATCCCCAGTCATTCATGGTTTAAGTCAAAGTCACTGAGAGTATGCCCTTAGTGCCGGGGACAAGGGCCCAAGTAAAGGCTCCCTTGGAGACTGATGCTGTGGAACGAAACCCTTGTTTTGTATTTGAGCCTAGCGTGTAGCAGACTGTTTGGGTACGGGGAAGGGAGTCTCACAAGCAACTTGTCTTTCTTAGTGAAAACATTGGTGAGGAAAGCAAAGGCACCCCTGTCTTCCCCTGGGACTGTCCTGCCCTGCCCGTCACGAAGGGAGGTAATGGTGCTCTAGGCCAGCCAGCAAGTCTGTTGGTCCTGCAGGGTGGTCCCTGGTGGACCACCATATGTCCGTGGGGACACAGAGGAGGCTTAGAGTTTGAGTTCTTCTCTAAGAAAATGACCTAAAAATGTCTGACTTCTAAAATTTAAAGAAGAAGGCGTAGGGGTTAATTTCTTTGATGGTACTAAAAATATGTCACCGCGAGCGCCCTATATGCGGTCAGCTTCTCATCAGGTTCTCCCAGCATATGAGCTCAGGATCCGCTTTTGTGAATACTTTGTGGTAATTTCACTCTTTTCTCCCTGCAGGAAATTCAATCACATCTGTGAACAGACAAGGTTCAAGAACTGAGCATCTAGGAGGCACCAAGGTGGCTTGGGGGTACTGGAGGTCAATGACAGCGTTTCAGAAAATACTGGCTACAGACATTTTAAGGGCATTTTACAGTCCCCAGGGGATGCTGGGGGTCTCCGCATCCGGCACTGTAGTGTGACGACTCACGTGGAGTGAGACCTTCTTAGCGAGACCCCCCAACCCGCTCCAGTGGCCTGGGAGGCCTAGGGCACGACCCACCCCTCCTCTGAGCCCCGGTGCCCGGAGCACTTCTGGCCGAAGCACCGCTGTCACCATGCCCTCCCACTGAGACGATGACGTTCAGGTTTGCTCTCTGTACCTTTCCCAGAACTATGGTTCCAGCAGACCTCTCTCTTCCAGAAAGCTTTCCTGGGGGGAAAAGGAAAGTTTGTTGCTGAAAGGAAAGGGAGCAAAAGTTTACAGCCTGCGGGACACCCCGCTGCGGGTTCGGCCATGGCTGCTGAGGCCTCTTTGTACTAGATTTGGTGCTTATCTTCTAGTGAGATTTATCACAAACGGTAGCACAAGTAATATAATTTATAATTTACAAATTGACTAAAATTGGGATAGTAGGGTATTTGAAAGAATAAACATACGTTTCTGTTTATTAGAAAAAGAAAAAATCAGATGTCCAGAACTGCTAACCCTAGACACCCAGCGTCAAGCGTGGGGCCCTGTCCTAAGAGAGCAGAAGTGGGTGCTGCCACCGTGGGTGCTGCCACCATGAGCCTGCCGTGGAGCCGGGCCCTGGCACCCGCTTGTCGCTCTGTTGGCACTGCAGCCCCCGCCAGCCGCCCCAATTTCTTCCCACAGGCTGCGTGGGCCCCGCCAGTGCCCGGTCCACCTGGAGCAGCCCCTCCCCCGAAAGTACGAGAAGCCTTTGCTTCCACTAGATCTGATCTGCGTTGGGTTTGCCATGTCATCTGGAATTATACTTGAAATTTTGTTCTTTGTTAAAAAAAAAATACGTTTTTTATCTTTTGTTGAAATCATCTATTATTTTTGTTTGCAAAATTGTAACTTTTTGCTTCTTCTCAGGAATAGGATTTTCAACTGTTGTCTTGCTCTTGATACGGACTCAGAAGCAGCGCTGTTTGTGGAAGAGGCCTGCTCCTCCCTGCGCTCTAATAAACAAGCCGTGTCTGTTTCTCTCCTGCGCTGGTTGCTGGTTCGCGTGTCGCCTGCCATGTGCTCCTCCCTGTCCTGGTGGGCTGCGGGTGGCTGAGCGCCCGAGGGTCCAGCCCGTAGCCCTGCTCTCAGACCAGCCCCCGTGCGACCCCGGGCTGGGGAAGGGAAAGGGCGCAGGGTCTCACGGCTCCACCAGCCCCAGGTGTCGGGCTCTTGGCTGCAGGTTGAAGCTGTGGCTGTGTCCGAGCCCTGCGCTCAGCCTGTGCGGGAGGGAAGCCTGCCCTCCCATCTTAGGGCCCGGCCTCATCACTCCCTCCCCTCCCAACAAAGTAAGAACGAAGATGTAGCTCTCGAGATATCCCAGCTTTTTTTTTTTTTTTTTAAGATTTTATTTATTTATTTGACAGACAGAGATCACAAGTAGGCGGAGAGGCAGGCAGAGAGAGAGGAGGAAGCAGGCTCCCTGCTGAGCAGAGAGCCCGATGCGGGACTCGATCCCAGGACCTGAGATCATGACCTGAGCCGAAGGCAGCGGCTTAACCCACTGAGCCACCCAGGCGCCCGAGATATCCCAGCTTTTTAAGCCTGGGTTAGAACGTGTGACTTCCCTCGGTCCGCCCTGGATCCTCCGTGAAGGACGGACACGTGTCACATTAGACGGTAGGCTCCCCGGCGCGTGGCTGACCCTGCCGGACTTGGGCTCCCCGTTCTAGAGCACACGGGAGGAGCCTGGGGCCCGAGCGGTTGCTCCCTGGGGGCTGTTTCACGGTGCGCTCAGGATGTTGTCATGACTTCCTGCTCGTCAGCACCCTCCCACCCGCCTAGCAGCCGGGCCGCAGTTGGGCTGGAGCCCTGTGTGTGTGTGTGTGTGTGTGTGTGTGTGTGGTGGCGGCACAGGCCGCCTGGGTGTGAAGGGTCAGCTCAGGACTCCGTGTGCTTGTCTGCGGGTACTTGGGACCAGCCCTGGCCCGGTCCCCGCCGGGGCCTCACTGCCTGCTTCCTGCCGGCTCCTCCTCCCGCAGCCTCGCCCCGCCCAGCCCCAGGCCCGGGTCACTCTTGGGCTCCGATGCGCCCCTCAAAGGAGGGCCCTGCTCCGCTCACGCCCACATCCAAGGTGCCCCCTCCCGGCCTGAGGGTCTGAGCTGTGAGGAGAGCCGCGCATCCGCGAAGGACCCTCACTGGCCGCAGCCGGAATCCAGCAACTAGTCTGATCCCGCAGCGCTGACAGGGTCAGTCACAGGCCCGGATGGGAGAGCAGCGGAGTGGTGTGGGCAGCTTCTGCCGCAGGGAAGCGGCCAGACGGTGACAGAGGTGGAGGGGTCGTCACGCCGCCCGCAGAGAGGAGGCCCAGAGAAGCCCAGCTCTGAATCAGGGTGGCTGTGGTGGACGGGGCAGCCGGAAGCCGGCCTCGGGCCTGAGGGAGGAAATGAATGGGGGACGGAGGGGACTTGTCTGCAGGTGTGGCTGGACGCAGGACGCCGTGCTGGAACCCTTGCCTCCCTTTGTGGATGGCCTCAGCCTCCATCAGGCAGAAATCGGGGAACTCGCCCACTGCTTCGAATGGAAACATCCCTGACCTGATCACTGGTGGGCCGGACCAGAGGCTCCTGCCACCACCTGGGCCGTCAGCGCTCCCACGGGCAGGGGGGCCCCCTCAGGCAGGAGGAAGGGGAGTGTCACGGGTTGTCATCAGGAATGCAGACGGGCTGCTGGGCAGCAGCTCTGGGGCTTAAACCCCGCAGGCCTGTCAGCCTGCTAGACCCTCACCCTGCGGAGGCCTGACCCGCGAGGGGACTGTGCTGGCAGCGGCCTGGAGGGAGTGCCCGGCGGGTCTCAGGTACTCCTCTTGGAGATGCCAGCTGCCGTGTGGGGCAGGGACAGGGAGGAGCCCAGACACACTTGGGGGGAGAGTCACAGCTCCCTGCAGAATTAATTCCAAGGACCTTGATGCACATGGAGTGCAGCCCAGTCAGGCCACAGTCACTCCGTCCTGTCTCTCAGGACACAGGCATATGTGCGTTCCCTCCCGCTCTCAGCCGCTGTCCCAGCTCATCGCAGGGGCCTGAGGGAGACCCACTTCTGAAGATGAACCAGCCCTGCCGTGAGCCCTGTGACCCGCAGAAGAGCTGCCTTGCCAGCTCCCGGGACACAGTCCTGGTCTCAGGAGTGTTGCGACCCAGTAATTCGAGGACAGCCATTTAAAAATCATGAAAATTTGGAATTCCTAAGTCACTTCAGAAGCCAAGGTGGTAAGCACTCAGGACTCCTCTCTCCTAACGAATTCACTCCGCCTGCCCATCACGTGCGCCCTGCTGGCTCTCTGCATCGATGTGTCTGCGTGATGTAGGCGCTCTGTGATGGTGCGCACTCCTGCCCCCCACCCCTTTGTGCACCTCAAGTTCGTGCTTGAGTTGTGCCCTGCTGGGAGGATTCACACCATGGAAATTGAGAAATGCTACAAATCAGGGCCGTTCTTATTTATTCTGGAGAGAAGTTTGTTAAACACCAGCACACGACTGCCCCCAACCAATGTAACTATGGGAACTAATACAGTATGAAGCCACCGTGTTTTGGGGGCCTTGTCACATAGCAAAGAGTAACTGTCGTGGCCCACGAAGGCCTAGGACTGGGTGGCCTTGCCCCTCCCCCAGAAGCTCCCCTTCTGCCCACCCCATCTTCAGGGCCCTCCTCCGCTCTGCCTTCTCAGGGGCACGGTGGCCGCAGAGCACCAGATGGTCCTGTCTTCCCGTCACTCGGGGCTCAGTTCAGATCTCCTCCTCAGAGGGGACACTCCCCTCACACCATCCTCCAGCCAGCCATGCAGTGTTCGCCTGTTTGGTTTTCTTCCTGTGCCTGTCATTATGGGAAAGTGAACACTTGCTTACTGCTTGTCTCCCCTCCATGACCCAGAGCAGGATCTTCCTGCCTTGTTTGCTGTGTGCCCAGCCCAAACCTCGGGCCCTGGCACGCATCTCATGATCGCCGCAGACTAGTCGGCTGCTGCTTGAGTGCGAGGATGAATGCAAAGGCTCCGCTTAGGGATCGCTTGGCAGGATCCTCCCCAACATGGCAGACAGCTCCTTCCTGCCTCTGTTAAGCCTCACAAACTCTCTCTTTTTTTCTTTTTTTTCCTTTCTTTTTCTTTTTTTTTTTTAAGATGTTATTTATTTATGTGACAGATCACAAGTAGGCAGAGAGGCAGGCAGAGAGAGAGGGGGAAGCAGGCTCCCCACCGAGCAGAGAGCCCGATGCTGGGCTCGATCCCAGGACCCTGAGATCATGATCTGAGCAGAAGGCAGAGGCTTTAACCCACTGAGCCACCCAGGCGCCCCTCTTTTTTCTTTTTAAGATTTTATTTCTTTGAGAGTAACTGAGCAGGAGCAGAGGGGAGGGGCAGAGAGAGAAGCAGACTGCCTGCTGAGCAGGGAGCTCCATGGGGACTCAATCCCAGGACCCCAGGATTATGACCTGAGCTGAAGGCAGAAGTTTAGCTGATTGAGCCACCCAGGTGCCCTCATTTTTTTGTTTGTGTATGTTTGTCTCCTTTGAAGATGATGAGCCTGGAACTCATCAGTGGCTTCCCACCGCCCTGGCAGGCCCCGTGCAGCTTGCCCTTCATCGCAGACCCCCTCCCCCTGAGTGTGCTGACTCCTTTCCTGTAAAGCTCTTCCCCAGACCCTTCTCTGCCCGCCTCTTTGTCAGACAAGCTTAGCTCAGCTATAACTTCAAGGAACTCTGAAAACGGGACTCTCCTTGCTCTTCCCTCGCCTGAGACGCTTCCCTCAGTGCCCTGCACGGCTCCCTACTTTACTCACGTGTTCGCCCACTCATCCAAGGGCCTCCCTAATCGCAGCGCCCCTCCGCACCCTGTTCCCTTACCCTGCTCTTTTCCCAGCTCATCACCTCTTGTCTTGTGTTTCCGTGTGCTGTCCGGTGGTCCGAGAGGATGTAAGCACCTGTGACTGCAGGGGCTGTGTAGTGTCCAGAAGAGTGCTTGGAGTACAGTAGGCCGCAATGAAGACCCAGTGAACGACTGACGTAATTGGTAGCCCCTCCCGGTGACACAGTTTCCTTTGCATGAATGACGCCCTGGAGGGCTGGTCTTCCCCACACAAACAGAGCTGGACTGGAGGAGCGATCCTGTCTCCTGGTCCCCAGCTAAGCCCTACACTTGGAACATTGACCGGCACATGCACGGCACTGGAATGTGTCCGCCAACGGATGGGTTACAAGATGTGGTGTATCTAGGCAGGGCAGTATTACTCATCTGTAAAAGGAAGAAAGTTCTGATACGTGCTGAAAATGATCAAGTCAATCTCGAAGACTAGTGCTACATAAAACAGAAGGCAGTCACAATATGTCACGTATGACGTGATTCTTTTTATATGAAATGTCCAGAATGGATCCATCCATAGAGACAGAAGGTGAGTTAGTGGTTGTCAGGGGAGGGGTCTTGGGGACTGCGTGCATACAGACTAGAGGGGCACTTGGGGGTTATGGAAATGTTTTATTACTGCATTGAAGTAAATCCAGTTTTATTTGCTAAAATATAAATGTAACTGCAAGTTTAAAAATTGAATTGTACACATTAAAAGGGCAAATTGAATGTAAATAATACCTTGATAAACTTAAAAGTTTTACTTAATTAGCATTTTTTCCCTGCGTGGATATGCCGTTTATATCTAGGCTCATTTGTTTTTATGTTTAGTGTCATCTGTCACGTTTTACTCGTAATTTGTTCTCCAGTGTCCCACACTGGTTGCACCTGCGTAGCTCCAGTTAGTCACGTTAGTCCAAAGTGTGTACAGCTCCCTTTGGGGTTCCTGCCCCACTTTAGCCAGCCCCCGACCATTCCTTGGCCACCACTAATCTGCTTTCTGACTCTATAATCGTATCACTTCACAAATGTTATGTAAGTGAAAGCACGTGACACAGTATCCTTCTGGGATTTTCCCGCCTCAGCATAATGCCTTGGAGATTCATCTAAGTTGTCCGGCCTATCAATAGTCCTTTTTTACTGCTGAAGAGAGACCCGTGACGTGGGTGCTCCCCGGTTGGTTTAACCGTTCCTCTATTGTGGGGTTGGTCAGATTCCAGTTGTTTCCAGTTTTGAGCTATTACAAATAACAATGTGGCAAAAAAGAGTGTCCAGGTTTTTGTGTGGATCTAAGTCTCATTTCCCTCTCAGATAAATATCCAGGAGGACAATTCCTGGGTCGTACAATCAGGTATATGTTTAATTTAGAGAAATCGCCAAACTTCAGAGTGGGCGTGCCATTTTATAGTCTCACCAGTAATGTATGAGAAATCTAGTTTCTCCACCTCATCGCTAGCATTTGGTGTTGCTACTGTTTGTTTTAGCTGCTCCAATAGGTGTGTGTAGTAAGAGCTCAGGCAGTGCTGATTTTTATTTTTATAGTAGCCAGTGGTGTTGAAATCTTTCACAAGCTTGTTTGCCATCTGCATATCCTTTTTGGTGAAATGCTTCATATGTTGGCCTGTCTTTCTGGGTACCAGGTTTGCAATATATTTTGTAACTAACTGCAGCTTGTCTTTTCCTTGTCTTAGTGGAATCTTTCTCAAATCAAAGAAAAAAAATTTAAAGATTTTATTTATTTGACAGGGAGAGCAAGAAAGGGAACACAAGCACAGGGAGAGGGGGAGGGGGAGGGAGAAGCAGGCTTCCTGCCCGGCAGAGAGCCCAATGTGGGGCTTGATCCCAGGACCCTGGGACTATGACCTGAGCGGAAAGCAGAGGGTTAATGACTGAGCCCCCGGAGGTGCCCCTCAAAACAAATGTTTTTAATTTTGGCGAACTTCAATTTATTAAGTTTATTCTTTTGTGGCGTGTCCAAGAACACTTAACCAAGCCTTCAGTCCTGAAAATTTTCCTGTTTTCTTGTAAGAGTTTTATAGTTTTACACATTTCTGCACTTAAGTCCATGTTCATTTTGAGTTGAATTTTTTGTTTGCACAGGACACGATGGCCTGTGTAGGAGATTCCAAACCTCCTAACTAATAAGTGAGTTTAGCAAGTTCTCAGGATGCAAGACCAACCCACAGCATTCAATCACATTTCCATCTACTAACGACGAACGCGTGGAAACCAAACTGTAAAACGGTCAGTGCGATTCCATCAAAGTCCCAGGAAGGATTTTTACAGACAAGAACAAGTTTATTCTGAAATTCGTACGGGAGGGCCTGGGTCCGCCAATACCTGGACGATCCCGAGAAAGAGCCACGTGGGAGAAATGCCCTCCGCAGCCCCGGGGCTTGCTGTAGGGCTCAGGGGCTGGAGGCCGCCCCGTGGGCAGAGGGTCAGGGGCCGAGGCCATCGGGGGCGGAGCAGCTGATCCTGGACGAGTGTGCAGGGGCACGGAATGCAGGGGGGCCGTCTTCGCAGAAACGGGGCCGACGCGCTTTCGTACCCGAGACAAAGGACGCCGTCACGCGCTCGGGGCCGGGCCAGCGAGGCCAGTGTTTGTGCTTTCGCAGAGGTAGGACACGGCCAGGGCCCCCGGCCGCAGCCGGCGCCGCGGAGACCAGCCTCCCGCCACCCCGCCCGGAGCCGCCCCGACTCCGCCCGCCGCCCCCACCCCTGCCGGCGCCTCCTGGCCACGCCCCGCGACGGGGCCGGGGCGGAGCGAGGCGGACCCCGCCCACAGCCTGACAGATGGGGCGGGGCGGGGCGGGGCCCCGAGCCCTGGCCACGCCACTTCCGCCGGAAGTGCACGGGTCTAGCTTCCTGCCGGCGTCGGTTCTGCACGTCCAGAAGTTGCGTTTCCGTAGAGGGGAGACCCTCAGGCTCCCATTCTGAAGCCTCCCGCGCGCCAGTTGTGACTGGGCTCTCGGGTCCCACCGTGCGGCCGGGGCAGCCCGGCCCGAGGGCGGCTGCTGGCCCGCAGGAGAGGACGGTCTGTCATCCGGAACGGAGGCTGCGCGCCCGGCTTGTTTCCGGAGGGGCCTAGCCCGTCGCCGCGCCGCGCCCCGCCCCGCCCCTCGCGCGGCCACGTCTCCGCTGGGGCAGTGCGGCCGGCGGCGGCCGCCGAAGCCTCCACAGCGCCCGGGTGAGGGTCGCGGGCAGGCCCGGGTCGGGGCTCCGGCCGGCGGGAGCGCGGGGCCGCGGGGGGCGGGCGCGGTCGGGGCGGAGGCCGGGCGGCGGGCGAGGGGCGCCGGGGCCGGGGCGGACGCGGAGGGCCGGCCGCTCGCCGTGGGCAGCCTCAGGGCCCGGCCCGGCTTCCTGAGGCCCGCCCGGCGGCGGCGCGCGGGGTCCCTGCCCGAGGGCCGAGGCCGGAGCGGGGGCAGCGCGGCGTGCGGTCAGCGGCCGAGGGCGGGCGGCCGCAGGGACCCGCCTGCGAACGCGCGTCGTTTCCCGTCCGGCGACTGCGGAGCGGGGGGTCCGGTGTCCGGCCCGGGTCGGCCGCGCAGGCGCGTCGGCGCCGTCCACGGACTCGGTTCGGAAGCGCCGTTTCCGGTCCTGGTGTCGCCGTCGCCGTCGCCGAGCGGCCGGGCCGGGCGGGGACAGTGTCCGGCCGGCGCCCCGGGCCGCCCCCACCGGCCGCCCAGGAGCCGCAGGGCCGTCGGCGGCGCCGCGGGCATGAAGTCTCGGCCAGAGCCGCGTTCGCCGAGCCGGGCGCGCGGGGGACGTGGCCGGGGGGAGTCCGGCGGCCGCGGGGCCCGCCCGTGCTGCCCGCGGGGCCTCGGCTGCGCGCTCGTGGCTTCAAGACTTTACTTGCGGGCCGGAGAGGGCGCGCGCAGGCGGCGGCGGGTCCCCGCCGAGCAGAGAGCCCGCCGCGGGGCTCATCCCTGCACCCCGGGATCGTGACCCCGGCCGAAGGCAGAGGCTTGACCCTCGGAGCCCCCCGGCGCCCCAGAGGTCATCTTAAGGAAGCCCTGCCGGCGCTGCGGCCTGGGCCGGGGGCAGCCGCGGAAGGCAGGGTCGGAGGATGCCCGTGGTCTGCGGGATCCGCGTGTGCGGGAAGCCGCGAGCCACACACGCCGGCCTGCGCCGCGGTGTCCGATGCGTGAATCCAGACTTACCCGCGCCGGAGAAGTCGTCGGGTTCCGCCTCTTCCCCTGGGAAACAGCGGAAACACGTGTGCTGCTGTGGGGGCCTGGGGGCTCGGAGGGTCAAAGCCTCTGCCTTTGGCTCAGGTCGTGATCGCGGGACCTGGGATCCAGCCCGGTCGGGCGCTCTGCCTGGGAGCCGGGCCTGGAGCCTGCTCCCCCCGACCCGCCCCCACCTGTCATCTCTGTCTGTCAAACAGATAAATAAATCTTCTAAAAAATGCTTCCGTGAGAAGACTGATCCTTTCACTGTTTTAACTGTTTTCTAAGCCGGGACCGGAACGCCTGCCACGAACAGCAGCTTCCTTGTGCTGTGCGACCTGCTCCTTGCCGGTTTGTCGGCAGTGAGGGAACGAGACCCCGACGACTGAGCCGCGCGGACTCAGGTCCCCCCGAGACAGGACAGAGCAGGCCAGCTTATCACCAGAGGCCGCGCTGGGCAGGCCATGGGGTCGGCTGTCCGGCTGAGGAGGCGCGGCCCGTGAGCAGGAGGCATCTTTGGGAGTTACCGGGCGTGTCCCCGTGCCGGGGTCTCCTCTCTGGAGGGCTGGGCCACCCAGCTCGGACGCGGTAGGCGCTCGGGCGTTCCGCAGGCTTCTTGTTTCTCAGGAGATCCACGTAGGGGAAGTAGAGAGGGAGCATGGGACAGCGCTGTGCCCAGCGGCCGGACGCCGTCGTCTCCTGGTTTGCTGGAGCGACTCAGCCAGAGTTCCTCTTCCCCGGACAGTGCCGGGGTCGAGTGTTGTCGCTGCCGGCCGCGGGGGCGCGTGCTCCTCCGCGGCCCCTCCACCGCCCTGGCCCTTCTCTTGCCCGGTTGGCGTGTTCTGTCTCTGGCGCGAGTGAAGTCTGGCCGCCTGCTCTTCCTTCTTCCCAGGCGACGTTGCTTATTGGGGATGTGGCCATTACGTGCTGCTCTGCCCATTGGGAACTCCCGGGGACGTTCTGTCTCTCAGTGGAACCTTAGCTTCCAGGTTGTTCTTAGTCAGAATAGTTAGAGTTCCCCCGTGTTTGAAAAGGCAGTGTTGCTGTTCGGGAGGCAAACACTGTTTTGTTGTGGAGCCGCTAGCTTCGTTGGGAAGGGCTGGAACTTGGTAGGGCCAGAGACCAGTCAGGAGCCTGCACCCAGCTCAGCTCGGAGGAGGGCTATTCGAGGAGTGGGGCAGACCTGGAGCGCGGGCTTCTGCCTCCGAGGTTCCTGCAGCGGGGTGGAGGAGGGGGGCACGCACGCATTTGCCGTGCGCTGTGCACGGGGGTGGGGGGAGATGGCCACGGCAGAGCAGACTGGGCCGGGTGCTTCACCTGAGGCCAGGAGAGACTTGAGAGCAGCGCCGAGTGGCAGACACGGAGGGATCCTTGGGAAGTTGACCTGGTGGTCAGGCAGGGAGAGGCGTCCATGCGAGAGGGACTGGCTTCTGCACAAAAAGCACTCAGTCTGCCATTGTTACCTTTTCAGGCATCATAGGGAAAGGTGACTGACGCACCTTGGCCCCTGCCTCCACAGGACAGAAACCAGGACGCTGGAAAGCAAAACGCAAACA
This sequence comes from Mustela nigripes, assembly GCF_022355385.1. Taxonomy (NCBI): domain Eukaryota; kingdom Metazoa; phylum Chordata; class Mammalia; order Carnivora; family Mustelidae; genus Mustela; species Mustela nigripes. The sequence continues at coordinate 336,472 of NC_081564.1, forward strand.
TTTTCTTTTGTTAAGGGATGCGTCGGGGTGAGCAGCACGAACCGTGTGCCCTGACCGTTGATTCCACCTTCCACTGTGCTGGTTGCTTTCTGTTTTGCAAGTGGCCTGTGATGCGGGGCTAGCCTGGCTGTCCCTGTGCTTCTGTGCCTTGGCTTGCTTTGTGGGCATCTCTGTGGGATCAGCCTTCTACAGCAGCCAAGTGGCTTTCCGTGGAGCTGGGACCCTGTGCCGCAGTGATTTTTGGACAGTCCTGTGAGATGTGCGGGGACAGGTGTGGAGCCTCCAAGAGCCCGTTTGTCCGTCCACCCCTCTCCCCGACCCCAGAAAGGTTTTTCGGATGAAAGAGATTACTGATTATTGTGCAGACAAAAACAAGATAGAGAGCTCCTTGCAGATAGGATCCGTCCTGGCCAGCCCCAGTAACTCCCTTCGTTTCTGTGATCCAGTATTTTTTCAGTCTTCAGACACTTGGGTAAGGGATATGCGACGAGCCACACGGGTACCCAGCTTTTCAGTTAGCTGCTTGGATTGTCGTCACCCCTGCTGTCACGCAGTCTGTCTTGGTTCTTTCTAGTACAACCCTTAGTGCTGGTTCTACACTTAGTGGTACGTGTAACCTTTTCATGTTCGTGCCAGCACTGGTTCTGAGCCACAGCGTCTTTGGCCTGTACGGTGCCAGGCAGCAGAGTGGAACGTGCAGGTGATTAGAGCTCAAGCCAGACACTCCTGGGTTTGCACGGGGGACACTGCCATCACTAGTCACTTGATCGTGGGTAGGCCGGGTTATGTCAACCACCAGGGGCTGCCTGGTCGAGGGGTACGGCAACGGGATTGTGGAGAAGGAGGCACATCTACCTCTCCTGCGGTGGCGTCAGCGCCAGCCCCCCTCCCTCTGTGGCAGCTGCTCAGGCTCGTCCCTGACAAGTCTGTATGGGATTGGTAAGCTGGAGAAGGGAGGCATGTAAACTTTTGTCCTGAAACTCGTGAAACACAGAATAGGATGGGGTGAAGCTTACTTTAAGGGGAGTAAAAGCCAACATCTCCGCAGCACGAATGGTGGGTCGGACCTTATCTGATGATCAGGAGTAGGTTATGAATATCCTCGGTTCACTTCCAAAACGGTGACCAGTTGCCAAACTTGGGGTGAAGGTTTCTTCCCTTAAATTTAGCCTAGCAGGATGAGCCAAAAGCTGATCCTGAGAGAAGTGAAAGACGAGACTGGTCAACGGCTGTAAGATGCCGTCTCTGGACCCCATTCCCAGGTGGACACCTTTCCACGTGTCGTCACCTCCCTGTGCTTCCCCGACACGGTGTACAGTTTCCATGTTCCGTGCACGTGCGTCTTCCACCATGAGGTCGGGCTCCTGGGAGGGGAGCTTGCCCTTGGAGCCCTGTGTGTCCAGTACAGGTGACACTGCTCACAGGTGGCTATTTAAACCAAATTACTTATATTTTAATGAATAACTGAGTTCCTCAGCCTCCTAAGTCCTGCCTCTGCGAGGAGGCTCCCTGCGGTGTCTATAGGTTCGGTTACAGCCCCATCTGGGCAGGATGGCCCGTAGCCGGCACCAGCACAGGCATTAAGCACCTTCTGGAACAGCCCAGATGTTCAGCACTGTATCCTCAAAACCTGGTATATTGTAGGTACTTAAGGGTTGTCTGCTGAATGAATAGGTCTGTGTTTATTTTATAGGTGTGAGTTGGGAGCCAAATGGTAGTCTTGGAATTATTACTCAAATCTGACGAATGAAGCTTCCTAATTCTTTCTTTTGTCTTTCCTATCAGGTACCATGAGATTACTTGGTTTGAGTTCAAGCCACTTATGAGACTTTAGATCTCCCCGGAATGGAAAGCTTAGTGTGGTTCTTCCCAGAAGCTTTTGGCCGCTGCTGATGGCCGAAACCAGACCTGCCAGCAGCTCCCGTGCAGCCCCTGAGACTCCGCCCAGCCTGTGCCGTTCTGACCATGGACAGGATGCCGGCCGGCTCTGGCGCCGGCACTGCAGCTGCCCCGGAGGCCCTCCCCAAGCTCCCAGGCTCTCTGGCGCCGGCTGACCAGCGGGATGAAGCCCAGTGTAAGTCGCCGGGTACTCTGCTGTGACATTTTGCCTTAAAAGAGGAGGACATGGAGCCTCTTACATTTTGGATCAAGACTGTGGTGTTTAAGAGTACAATGAACTTGATGTTTAGAGTGTGTTTTTACTAGTCCGTTGAGTGTTTTTTTCTGAGTCGATGGCAACTTTAAATCAAGTACCGTGCATGTCACACAGGGTAGGGGCTGCCCCGCTCTGCTCCAGCGGCCTTCTGTGGGCTTTCACTGACCCGCTGTTCCCTGCCCAGTGGCCTGCCTCTCTTGTTGCGCGGTTGCCCGAGTTTTACTAACTGGGATCCAGAAATGGTCCAGGAGCTCTCTAGGGGTTACTGGACCACATTGTGTGTTAGCTGATGGGTCATCCACGCATCAGAACTGCGGGGTGCATGGCTCACTTGCTTCTTATGCCCCTTAGGAGGGTCGGGGCAAGGTGCTTGGAAGTGGTATGGTCTGTGTGTTCTGGTTTGCTAGCAGAGATTGCATTCTGTTCTGGCAAATGATGTTCAGGCCCCTGAAATGGTTTTGTTGACTACCGGTCCTTCAGGGCCAGTAACAGCAAGGGCCCAAGACCGGGGATTCGGCGGCAGGATGTGTAGGGAGCCGCTCTCAGACCCGCCGCCGAGACGGCCCACCCAGCGGGGCTCTCACTTGATCTCGTTTCCCTCTTGTGTGAACAGAGGATGAATGGTGCTTGCGCCTTAGGATGGTTGTAAGGACTGCAAGAAATGGTGCCTAAAGCCCAAGGACTCGGGCACAGTGGGAAGGGGCGGCGGCCGTGGTTTCTCTGCCTCGTCATATTTGTTACTTGCTTCTCCACGGTTGGGCTCGTGTTTGAGAATGCATATATGCAATGTTTTTGGCCCTTCTTTTAGATTTTTTTAGAAGTACAATATAATGCTCAAAACATTATTTTGTCATATGAACAGGAAGATGTGGAGACGCTCCCAGATCTGTAAGCCCGTCAGAAAGTGGTATTGACCTGATGACCTCGTATCTGAAATGCAGGCTCCCCTTCCCCTCACCCAGCATGCAGCGAAGGGGTGTTTGTGTAAGAGCAGACGGGGGGGTCGGAGCTGTGGTCCAGGCTCCTCTGCATTGAGTCTGTGGTGTCCCGTGTGTATTGTTCTTCCTTCCAGGAAAGCAGGACGGTGAGTCGCTGCATTGGTTGAAACTTAGGAATGTCGGAAACCCATTTTGAATTTGCTTGGGCAAAGGGCAGTTTCCTGGATGCATCCTGGGTACGTCCAGGAATCCGAGTGATGTGGGTCCCTGTGGGAGGCTCAGACCTTGCTGCCTTCGGGAACCTCTGGAACCACACCCAGAGGCCCCCGGACCCTCCCGTCCTCCCTCTAGGTGCCATCTTGGTTCTGGACCGCCAGCTGGCTCCCTGACTGGGGTGAGGGGACAGGGAAGGTAGAATGATTTAATTGTGAGAAGTCTCTTTTATCTTTTGACAAGGCAAGAGATTTCATGTAGTGTCTGACCGATCTGTGTGTAGTGATGTTTGTGGGTGAAACTCGGTCGTCATCACTGGTTAAACCTGGGTTTTCGTCTAGCACGCGTTCATCAGACGGAAGCACAGACTCCGACTCCTTGCCACAATTGTTTGGATCAGTTCGTGTAACCTTGCCTTAGATCTTCCATTTTGGAGGATACACTTATGCTTTGAAAACAGCTTTGGAACAGGCGGTGTGCGTGTGCGGCTGCAGCTCTGGTTAGCGTGCTGTCTCCAGCACCCGTTAGGAACGTTGTCAGCTGTGTTTTTAGCATTTACTTCCTTTTGCTATTTTTAAAACAAGACTTTCATGGGATTTCTCATTGGTCTTGTTTAAGTGAAAAGGAAGCACTACTACTTAAATCCCACAGGCTCGATGCCACAGTGAGCAGTCCAGCCGCTTGTCCAATACCGCCCACTAACAGGAGGACAGCGAGGCCTGCTCTCGTCCCAGAGTGACAGTCTCATGGGACGTGGACACAACTCATGCCCCTGCATCTGCAGTCCCTTCTGTCCTGTGTTAGCCGTGCGTCTGGAAAACACCTTGATCTGGTGGTTAAAGCCATGATGACCAGCCCGCCCTCTTTTCCAGGTACCAGAGCTTCAGATGGAGGAGGAGGCCTGGATGTCCCTGGCAAAGGCGACACCTGTCAGAATGGGCCGACGCCACCGTTCCCAGACTCTTCGTCATCTCTCGGTCCCCCGACAAGCCCAGGGGGTCCCGATGCCTCTCCAGGTGTGGCTGGTTTCCATGACAACCTAAGGAAGTCTCAGGGGACTAGTGCTGAGGGCAGTGTTAGAAAAGAAGCTTTGCAGTCTCTCAGACTCAGTCTTCCTATGCAAGAAACGCAACTGTGTAAGCATCTGTTCCCACCGGGCTCTTCCCTGCTCTCCCCAACCCTCCTCCCGCATCCCTTGTGACTCACCACCCTTCAGAGGCACGTGCCCTGGCCAGCTTACTGCTTGTCCCTCTGTCATCACTGTTTTATCACTGTGGTGGGTTGTGCGTTGAGCAAGTGGCTCCCTCTTAGAGAGAAGGTATACTTCTTTGTGGTCGGCACTGGGGATGCTGCTCCAGGTCTGGGTTTAAACAACTATGCGGCACATCTTTTGTTACGTTGGTGGCAAGCAAGCAGTTAGGAGGGAGATAAACTTTGACAGCTTTCTTTACTGAATTATTTAATCAGCACGGGGACCCAGGGGTGAACAGTCACGAATTGCAGCCCATGAGCCCCGGAAGCCTCCCCGCCTTTTCCCTGCACGTTTATCATACACAGACACACACGATCTTACATAATGGGATGATGCCACACATGGTGTTTTTACCTCTCACGCCCCTCCCCGGCCTGCAAGTCACATTCTCCCATGATCTTTATACCCCTGCAGACGGCCAGGTTTCAGTCACTGTGTTTTGAGAAGGGATTAGGTTGTCATAGCCTGTATTTCCTGGTCAGTCTTACCACGTGGAGTTTGCCCCCACGCTGTTGGGTGCAACTGCAGATTCATTCTGGGAAGGCTGGTCGGGAGCCCCTGGCGTGCCCGGGTGGCCTCTGCGCCTGTGCGGTCACCCGTCATGACCGATGCTGCGGAGAGCACCTGGCGCCCGTGTCCAGCGGTGTTGGCGCTTTGATTTCTGTGGGCTGCGTCCCAGAAGCAGAACTGTTGGTTGGAAGCAGTGGTATCTTTTTATCTGTCGTGCGCAGTCCCGTCGCCACGCCACTGACGACCCTGAGAGGCATGGGCTCCCCCTGGCACGTGCTGTTTTTGGTTTTGCCAGCCTGTTGGCTGTGCCACGATGCTTCTGTGGCCCCTCAGTTTGGAGCTCACACTTCCCTGATCGTTTGGGCGTCTTCTGCCTCTTCGCCGTTGGTCATTCTTTTCTGTGAATTGATTTGTTTGGCCCATTTTTCTTTTGGATTGTTTGCCCTTTTCTTCACAGGCATTATTTTACGAGGGCCACAATGTGTTTTTAAAATTTCTGTAAACCTAGGGGCGCCTGGCTGGCTCAGTTGGTAGAGTGTGCGACTCTTGATCTCGGGTTTGTGACTTCGAGCCCTACACTGGGTGTATAGGTTACTTTAAAAAAATAAAATAGCTTTTTAACTGTCAACGTTGAAGTTCAGAGCTGTCATTAGAAAACTCTGGATTCTTGATTTGTAAGGATCTGTGAACCCTAAGCCCAGGTGCCCACATGCTGGCATCCCGCGGCCACCAGCTGCCCCTCCTGGCGAGTGTTTACCCAGCCCTGACTCTGCTCAGTTGGGCTCCCCGCGTGAGTCCATAGACTCCTAGGTTTTTGCCATGTGGACCCCTTTGTTCTGTGAGAACTACTAGACCTTTTCAGTGATAAACACGCACATTAGTAATGACTTGGTGAGCGCTTAGTGAAGTCCTTAGCAATTGCTCAGGTTTTAGAGGTTATTATTATTTAAGATTTTTATTTATTTTGGGTGGGGGGGTGTGCTTGCAAGTTTGGGGAGGGACGGGGGTAGAGAGAGAGAGAGAGACTCTCCAGAGCAGACTCCTGGCTGAGCGTGGAGTCTGACCTGGAGCTTGACCTCACCACACTGAGATTGGGACCTGAGTTGAAACCAGAGCGAGATGCTTAACTGAGCCACCCAGGGGCCCCTGAGGTTTTAAGGGTTTTTTTAAAAGATTTTATTTATTTATTTGACAGAGTTCACAAGTAGGCAGAGCAGCATGCTGGGGGCGGGGGAGAGAAGCAGGCTTCCCGCTGAGCAGAGAGCCCGATGCGGGGCTCCGTCCCAGGACCCTGAGATCATGACCTGAGCTGAGGACAGAGGCCCAACCCACTGAGCCACCCAGGCGCCTCGGTTTTAGGGATTTTTTTTAAAACAACAGCTGCGGGGGACGCCTGGGTGGCTCAATTGGTTGGGCGGCTGCCTTCGGCTCAGGTCATGATCCCGGCGTCCTGGGATCGAGTCCCACATCGGGCTCCTTGCTCAGCGGGGAGCCTGCTTCTCCCTATGCCTCTGCCTGCCATTCTGTCTGCCTGTGCTCGCTATCTCCCCCCTTCTCTCTCTCTGATAAATAAATAAAATCTTTAAAAAAAAACAACAAAAAAAAAAAACAGCTGCGGGCACCCGGGTGGCTCAGTGGGTTAAAGCCTTTGCCTTCAGCTCAGGTCATGATCTCAGGGTCCTGGGATCGAGCCCCGAGTCGGGCTCTCTGCTCTGCAGAGAGCCTGGTCCTTCTCTCTCTCTCTCTGCCTGCTTGGGATCTCTGTCACTGCCCATGGCAGTGCTAGGTGCAGGGATGTTGAGTGTGAAAAATGCCTATGGCTTTCGCACCTTTTGCTCACTCCTCAGCTCTTTTATTACCCAAAACGAAAGATTTGGGTTCTGAGATATTCTTAATTCTGTTTTTAGGGTTTTTGTTTTTTGCTTTTTTTTCCTTTAAGATCTTACTTATTTGAGAGAGAGAGCATGAGAGAGGTGAGGGTCTCAGGGAGCAGCAGACTCCGTGCAGAGCAGGGAGCCTCATACGGGACTCGATCCTGGAACTCCTGGATAATGACCTGAGCTGAAGATAGTCGCTTAACCAACTGAGCCACCTAGGTGCCCTTGTAAATTCTTTTTTTGGCCAAAAAGTTGTCATTTCCCCTTCTGCGCTTGAGCCTGGCCCGTGGACTGGAATCGCCTCTATTAGGAAACCAAGGTAACCAGTCCCAGGCCTCTCAGGGACGCCTGCTTGGCCTTCACTTTGAGTTGAGTCCTGAGTGGGACACTGAACAGTTTGTTTCCTTAGGAAGTAATGTCTGAGCACTGCTTGTGTGAGTACCTCCGATTTTGCAGAACTTGACTGTAACATGACTCGCCACAGGAATTTAAATGATTTGTGGGTCAGATTGTGTCTGCAGATGTGACTGTGTGGAGAAGGCATGTTTGGGGTCCCTTGACCACTGGCTCAGATTATCCCTCAGTACAGTTCTGTGGACACGACTGTCCACGTGCTCCTAGGCAATGTCCCGAGCATGGTTGGAGCTGTGTGCAGGCTGAGGGTCCCTGGGCCTTGGAACGCTCGGCCCCGGCTCTGGCTTGAGATTTAGTTCTTCTTTGGCTGCAAGTCATGGGGGAGCCGGGTCCGTTTTCCGGCTGAGTGCCTGTGGGGAGCGGCGGGCTGGTGGCGTGCGCACGGACCCCATGCTTTGCCAGTGGGTTTGGCCACGGCGGTCCGGGGCTCACGGTTGTCTCTTCATCAGGCAACAGCTCTTTCAACCTAAAAGGCGAGGCATTGTTTGAAGCAAAATCATAGTTAATTGGTAATTGAACGCAGAAGAGCCAAGCTGCTGTTCTGCTTTGTGCTCTGTGCCCTAGTGCTTTATGAGTTTTTAAATGGTCATTTCCTGGGGCGCCTGGGTGGCTCAGTGGGTTAAAGCCTTTGCCTTTGGCTCAGGTTTTGGTCCCAGGGTCCTGGGTTCGAGCCCCGCATCGGGCTCTCTGCTCAGCGGGGAGCCTGCTTCCCCCTCTTTCTCTCTCTCTGCCTCTCTGCCTACTTAAGATCTCTGTCTGTCAAATACATAAATAAAACCTTTAAAAAAAATAAAAATAAATGGTCATTTCCTCACTGCAGGTTCAACAGAGGCTTCCCTGCCCCTGGAGAAGGAGGAGCAGGTCCGACTTCAGGCTCGGAAGCGGCTGGAAGAACAGCTCAAACAGTACAGGGTGAAACGCCAGCAGGAAAGAGTGAGTCCCCCTGTCTCCAGCGAGCTGATGGGCAGCTGTGTGTGCGGAAAACGGAAATTCGCCACGGTTTCTAGGACCTGTCAGTGGTATCTCTGTGCTGGGATGGCTGCTTGTGCTTCTCTGGCAAGACCCTTCCTCTCTGCATTTCCCACCCTTTGGGGCTCCTGCCTTCCCTTGGATCACGCATATTTGATTCCTGTGTCTGCCATTTGAAAAGCAGAGATTGCAAGCACTTGGGTGTGATTTTTCTCCCTGCTTGGAAGGAGCAGTCAGTGCTAGGTTTCTGCTGTTTATTTCATGTGTGGTGTCTGCTGACTGGTGGTCTGGCCAGTGTTAGAGTCTGTGTTGTGTCATGTGGATTTGATGACTAGGTGCTAAAATCAGTTCTGTTCAGGTAATGAAACTTCTGTTGGTGTGCTAATGAAAACAGTCTTTTGTTATTTTATTTTATTTTTTATTTTTTAATTTCTAATTTTAATTTTATATTTTAAAGATTTTATTTGTTTATTTGACAGATGACAAGTAGGCAGAGAGAGGGGGAAGCAGGCTCCCCGCTGAGCAGAGAGCCTGATGGGGGGCTCGATCCCAGGACCTTGAGATCATGACCTGAGCCAAAGGCACAGGCTCAACCCACTGAGCCACCCCTGTGCCCCAAAAGCAGTCTTTTAAAATCATATCAAGTGACTCTAGGCAAATGGGTTTGGGTGTTCGTTTCATACTTTGTTTAGCTTTTCTGTACTTGAGAATTTCCAATTAAAGGGATTCAAAGTTAAAATATTTAAACATGCTTTCAATGAGTGATTCAGTGGTCGCATGACCCCGCCAGGCTCTTTGTGTTCCCAGGAGGGGGCTGTGACTTTATGGGTGTCATTGCTCCAAAGCCAATGTGAGGGAGCTAAAGGAGCCGCCACCGGGCTCTTCTGCCTGGTCAGGGGCTTTCAGGGTTGGTCTGGCCGGCCCAGCAGAAGTCCCAGGGATAGTGGCGAGTGATCATTTTGTACCTGGCCTTGTGTCCGGTTCCCTGTGGAAGAGGAGCCTGAGGCTCAGACGGGTGAGGAGCTCGTCAGCGGTCGCGCAGTGCTGAAGGGAGAGTTGGCGTGAGGACAGGTGTCTGGGGGCCAGGCCTGTGTGCGCTGTCGCCAGGCGCCTGTCCTCACTGTGCCTCCCAGAGGCCTGCCTGGCTCGTCCAGCGTTGGGCAATTAATGTTTCAGGAGTTCAATGTAAGCTTCCAAATGTGAAATTTAGCGTCATTTTCCATCTTTAAAAATAATATAATACACACCCGTAACTAATAGTTGAAATGGAAGGTATTTCCTTCAGTAAATAAGATCTTCAGTGGAAGATAGTTTCCTCAGTAAGATAACGTCTCCTCAAGTGATGCAAACAGGCGTTGCGTGTGTCACATGCTGTCCTGACCGACGGTCAGTCCCTGCGTGCTCAGCATCTCCTGCCCTGAAGAAGGCAGGCAGGAGGCGAGATGCTGGTGTGAGGACCACCGCCTGGCCTGCCCCAGGGCGCCTCCGGGCAGGGCCAGCGGAGGCGGAGTGCAGCGTGCAGGGGCGCTGTCCTGGGCGCAGAGCACAGTCTCCCTCCTTTAGTTCTCCTCTGCCCTGTGAGGAGGGGCCGTCCCTGGCGCTCGGGGCAGACCGGCGGGCGGCGGGGGCGTCTGAGCCGGAGTCTGAGCCCGCCGCCCGCAGGCCGGCCGCGCTGCGCTCCCCGCTGCTGTGCTCTCGGGCGGCGCGCGACCAGTCAGCGCCCCTGCCGGCAGCAGACGAGTGCGGGACGGCCGAGGGAGGTTTTCCCAGGGACAGGCGAGTTCAGAATGGGAGAATCTGCCAGAACTCATTGTGGTGGTGCGTCCATGTGAAGGGGCTTAGGACCATCCCAACAGGCGCTGAAAAGGTAGTTGTCCGATAAAAGTCAAAATATGCAAAACAAGTACAAACTACTAAACTAGGAGCAGAAGGGTATTTCTTTTTTTTTTTTTTTTTAAGATTTTATTTATTTGACAGAGAGAGAGAAATCACAAGCAGGCAGAGAGGCAGGCAGAGAGAGAGAGGAGGAAGCAGGCTCCCCGCTGAGCAGAGACGTGGGGCTCGATCCCAGGACCCTGAGATCATGACCTGAGCCGAAGGCAGAGGCTTTAACCCACTGAGCCACCCAGGCGCCCCCAGAAGGGGGAATTTCTTTAGGAATATTTCCCTTACCTGGGAACGTAGCTTAGACCCCATACTCACATGCCACAGACGGTAAGAGTTCTGTGTTGTTGACAGCCTTTGGGAACATCATTACACCTTGGCAGGGTTGGGTCTTCATGCCGCCTGCGCCCCTCACCGTGTCCTGAGCACAGTCACCTCACAGCAGCGTGTGTGCCAGCATTTGATTAGAACCTCCCCTGATCAACATTTTGGTTGTTTCTTAGTTTTTGTAATTTTTATTTTAATTTTATTTTATTTATTAATTTTTTTAAAAGGGCTTTTATTTATTTATTTATTTGACAGAGATCACAGGCAGGCAGAGAGAGGGGTGGGGGGAAGCAGGCTCCCCGCCGAGCAGAGAGCCCGATGCAGGGCTCGATCCCAGGACCCCGGGATCATGACCTGAGCCAAAGGCAGAGGCTTTAACCCACTGAGTCCCCCAGGCGCCCATGTTTGTATTTTTTAAACAGATTTTATCTATGAGAGACAGAGAGTGCATGCAGGAGTGGGAATGCAGGCCACAGGGAGAGGGAGAAGCAGACTCCCCGCGGAGCAGGGAGCCCGATGCAGGACTTCATCCCGGGACCACCCCCCCTCCCCCCCGTCATGACCCATGCTGAAGGTGGACACTTAATTCACTGAGCTACCCAGGCGTCGCTGATTGTTTCTAAATTTTTGAAATTGCAAACAGTGCTGCAGTGAATGTTTTGTGCCTTGGTGTACTTTTGTGGACAAAGCCTTAAATGTCAGATTATTGGGTAAAGGTTTTATGTGTTTGTTAGCTTGATGCTCTGCAGTCTGGATGGCCGGACTGGTTGATACTCCAGCCGGCAGCAGTGGGACTGCTAGTGTGGTGTGCTTGTGAGCACTGAAGGAACAAAAATTGGATTTCGTTCTCTGACAGGTGACAACAAGTGTCTCCTAGCAGTTTGTGCTTTTTATGTGTTCGTGGTTTTTGTCTTTTTTTTTTTTTTGAAGATTTATTCATCTATTTTAGTGGGGAGGAGAGAGGGAGAGAGAGACTCTGGCAGCGTCCCCGCCAAGCCCGCAGCCTGAAGCGGCGCTGGACCCCACGACCCTGAGATCACAATCTGAGCCGAAACCACAAGCTGGACGCTCAGCTGACGGACCCGTCCAGACGCCCTGTGTTTGTGTGTCTGTCAGTCTTTGCTTATTTTTCTGTTGGTTCTCTTTTTGTTAACGTAGGTGCTATAGACAGGAAATTGCCCCTTTCTCATCTTTATTGCAATTTTTTTTCCCTGTTTGACAGTATCTTCTAACTATTTCCCTGGCATATTTTTCATTGCACATCCGTTTTAAACATTTGTAGTCAAGATTTTCTATCTTTGCTGTTACTTCTTTCAGGGCTTATGTCATATTTCAAAAGGATCTTCCCATTGGAGGAATATAAGTTAGCTTACCAGTGTTTTCTTCTTATTAGAAAAGTATGAGGTAGTATAAAAATATTTTTATTATTTATTTATTTAATATTTTATTTATTTATTTGACAGGGAGAGCGAGAGACCAGCAGGGGGAGCAGTAGAAGGAGAGGGAGAAGCAGGCTCCCCACCAAGCAGGGAGCCCGATGTGGGGCTCGATCCCACAGCCCTGGGATCATGACCCGAGCCGAAGGCAGGCACTTAACCATCTGAGCCACCCAAGTGCTCCTAAAAAGTACCTTTAAATGTGTTTCTTTAACATGCGTTGGATGCGGTCGAGAGGCGGGGACTCACCCCTGCGCGGGCTGCGGCGTGGCTCTCACGTTGCTCGTTCCCTCAGCAGTTCCCGTGCCTCCTTGTTGTGCGGCTCCCCGACCATTGGCAAACCCCGCTGTACGTGGATGGATTTCTGGGCTGCATTCGGTGCCATCCGCCTGTCTTGCACTTTTCAGTTCTCAGTGGATCTGATTACTGTGGCTTTACAGTCTGTGTTAGTATCGGGACTGGCCAGCATATCCATTGCCCTGCACCCTGACCCTTTTCCAGCTCTCTTTGTTCATTTATTCTTCCCGTCACATCCCAGTATCATTTTGAGATGTTTCCCTTTCCCCACCTGGTCCCCTTGCCTGTCGTGATTGCACAGACTTGGTGGCATAAGCATCGGATTGGCTGTTTCTCTGTAAGAGAAAGTCATTTTGAAAAGGCATCTGGAGGTGGCGCCTGGGGTGGCTCATTCAGTTGAGTGTCCAAGTCCTGGTTTCAGCTCAGGTTGGGATCTCCGGATGGTGAGATCAAGCCCCACATCAGGCTCCACAGTGCAGAGTCAGCTGAAGATTCTCTCTCTCTTCCTCTCCCGCTACACTCTCTGCCCCTCCTCTTGCTCACGCATGCTCTGTCTCTCTTAAATAAAATCTTTACAAAATAGCAACAAGGAACAATGTCTGCTATCAACCTCCGTCTCCTTTCAAGGCCCTCTGGGAAGTTGTAGTTGACATAATAAATATAAGAAAAAGAAGTGGGAGGGGCACCTGGGTGGCTCAGTGGGTTAAGCCGCTGCCTTTGGCTCAGGTCATGATCTCAGGGTCCTGGGATCGATTCCCGCAACCGGCTCTCTGCTCAGCGGGGAGCCTGTAAAAAATCTTTAAAAAAAAAAAAAAGAAAGAAAAAGAAGTGGGAGATACAAATACTGAAAAAGAGGAAAAAATGTTACTATTTGTAGGCAATGCCTTGGAAAACTAGAGGATCAGCTGAAAAAATTAGAGTTTATTAAACTATTCTAAAATTATTAAATTAATGATTCAGAAAATTGTCAGTTTAAGACACAAATATGAAAAATTAATAGTTATGCTAACATGACTAGTTATAAAATTAGTGGGAAAAGATAATAGTTTTAACAATAAAATAATAAAGTATTTAAGAATTAAGTTAAAATGGCGATAGGAGTGGTTTAGAATTGGGGCGCCTGGGTAGCTCATTCAGTTAAGTGTCTGCCTTCGCCTCGGGTCATGATCTCGGGGTCCTGGGGTTGAGCCCCACATCGGGCTCCCTGCTCAGCGGGGAGTCCGCTTCTCCCTCTGCCTCTGCCTGCTGCCCCCCGCTGCTGGTGCTCCTTCTGTCTCTGACAAATAAATACATAAAATCTCTAAAAAAAAATAGTTTAGAATTTAGATGAATCCTACATCTCTTCCTTTGTTGAGAAATGTGCAAGCTGGTATGAATAAATGGGAGCAGCTTGTTATCCCTAAGTAATTATAAAGCTAAGGTGGTTGTCACTCAGCAGGGTTGGCTTTTTTAAAGATTTTATTTAGTTATTTGAGAGTTGGCAAGAGAGAGCATGAGCTGGAATGGGGCAGAGGCAGAGGGAGAAGCAGGCTCCCCACTGAGCAGGGAGCCCGATGCAGGACTCGATCCCAGGACCCTGAGATCATGACCTGCACTGAAGGCAGATGCTTAATGACTGAGCCCCCCATACATCCCAGCAGGACTTTTCCTAACTTGAACATTTTCGGGGTGCCTGGTGGCTCAGTTGGTTGAGCATCTGACTCTTGATCTCAGCTCAAGTCATGATCTCAGGGTCATGAGTTTGAGCCCTGTTTGGGCTCCACACAGGGCATGAATCTTAATTAAAAAATAATAATAACTTGAGGGATGCCTGGGTGGTTCAGTAGGTCAGTTGTCTCCTTTCCGCTCAGGTCGTGATCCCAAGGCCCTGGGATCGAGTCCCACATTGGGCTCCCTGCTTGGCGGGGAGCCTGCTTCTCCCTGGGCCTGCCGCTCCCCTGCTTTCGTGCGCTTGCTTGCTCTCCCTCCCTCTTCCTCTGTCTATCTGACAACTGAATAAGCAAAATCTTTAAAAAATAGTAATAACAACTTGAACATTGCAGGTCTGTTGAGAAAAGTGAGTGCAGGAGGACTTTAGGACAGTCTCCTAATAGCAGGGTCATGGGGAGGGACTTGGTCTGGCAGAAATTTTAAGACGATGCCAAGTCACAGTTAGGAGAGGTGTGTGCCGGGACCTGTGACTGGGTGCGGAGCTGGTGTGCTGAGGGTTTGCACAGGGAGCGTGCTTGGTGCAGCCTTTCTGGCCGGCAGAATTTGAACACGGCTCGTCGCTTTTCAACATCGTCTCTATACTTTTCTTTCTCAGTCCAGTCAGCCTGCGGCTAGAACGAGACTGTCTAGCACACTCGACCCGGAACTCATGCTGAACCCAGAGGCCTTGCCCCGGGCCAGTGCTGTGGCCCTGACGAAGGAGTATTCCTTCCTGCGCACCAGTGTCCCTCGAGGCCCAAAGGTGGGCAGCTTAGGGCTCCTGACACATCCTAAGGGGAAGAAAAGTTCCAAGTCAAGCAAAATTCGGTCTCTGGCTGATTACAAAACTGAAGACGCAGGTACCGGGAGTTCTGGCGGAGACGTGCCTGCTGCAGACTGTGCCAGGGGCTCTCTGAAGCAGAACCGCAGCAGTGTGACATCCGTGGTGTCCGAGGTTAGTTTGTGTCCTGAGGCTGAGGACCACCTGGAGAACGCGTCCCTGACGGGTGACAACACGTCTGAGGCCGACGGGAATGAGAGCGACACCTCCTCCCACAGCAGCGTCTCTACCCGCGGTACGTGCGGGCTTCTGGTGACCACCGTGGGCGCTCGAGAAGACTCCTATGTGGTCAATGGCCAAGAGATGGCCGCTGGTGCGCTGGGCCAGTTCCCCTCCATCACGGATGTCCTCCAGGCCGCAGCCACCGAGCACCAAGACCGGGGACAGGAGGTCAATGGGGAGACGCGGAGTCGGACAGACAGCATCTCCAGCAGGTGGGTGCCGCCGGCAGACCGCCCCTCCGCTGCCGGAGCTGCCGGACAGTGCGGTTCTGCCCTCCTGGCTACGTGCCTCATCGTCCCCAGTTCACGTCCACACAGCTCTGTTGCCTTGTAAGAGACGGAGTAGGTCAGTAGCGTTTCTGTTGTTAAGATACGGTGTCTTCCAGCGTTTGTGCAGACGCGTCTCCGAGACTGCCCTGTGCCTCCCCAGCTGCCATTTCAGTGGGGTGTTCCGGCTCCGTGGGGGTGTGTGTTGGTAGCATCTGGAAGGGCACCAGTGCTTCCCTCAGATCTTGTGACTTACTGAAAAAAACCTGGGGGGAAGAGGAGTGGTGTGAGGCGCCCTGCGATGTCAGGCGCCTGATGCTCTGTGCCCTCGTCCCGCAGCGTGTCCCTGGAGAGCTCTGCCACCGAGACCCACGACGCCATGCTGCAGGCCCTTAAAGACAAGATGAGGCTCGAAGGGCAGCTGGAGGCGCTGTCTGCAGAGGCCAGTCAGGTAACAGGCGCGCTCGGCGGGCCGGTGTGCCACGGCTCTGGGAGGGGTGTGTGACGCCCGGCGGTTGTGTGCGGTTGTGCACACGTCTCGAAGCGGCACCCAGGGCTTCTGTGTCCTCCCGCTTTGTCTGCGTGCTTTGTCAGCCTCAGCGAGAAGTGCCCTGGTTTCCTCTCTGGCTGCGTGCCTCAGTTTCCCCGGATCTCTGTCCGAGCCCTGACCTCACAGTCCTGTGGCGGATTTCACTTCCCTGGCATCGTGAAATTGTTGTCTTCGTCCCTTTAATTCTCTTTGCTATGGCTTCTGCTTTTTTGCTGCTTTTTTGTGAATCTTGCTGTTTTCTCTTTGTTTCCATCCCTTAATTTTCAGCTGTCCCGCGGACAGTGAGTCTGTGCAGTAGCGTCCAGCCCTCTCGGTTCGGGCTGGAGAGCAGGGGCACACGCGGGCTCAGAGGTGGTGGCGTGCCGCGTGTGTGCTCGAGGATGGGGCGCAGGTGAGGCTCTGCCAGATGCGCCTCTCAGGCCTGATGTGGTGTTTGCGTGACGTGGGCCTGGGACACAGACTGACCCTCCGTACGGAGACCTGTGTCGATGGGGGAGGTGCTCGCTGGGGATGAAGGTGAATTTTGGCGGCCCGTGACTGGCAGTCCTTCCCTCTTTGCAGTATCCCCTCACGGATGCACTGTGCTGCGTCCGCACGTTCAAGCCCGCGAATGATGTCGGCACCTTTGTTTGCTTTTACTGTGCTGTGCCTTCGCTTCCTCCCGGGACACTGATTTGCTCTTCAGTTGTGTGAATCGTGACGGGTGTGATCCCTTGTGGCTTTTCTGTAAAAATCCAAATTCTTCCTGCAAACTCTCCCTGTTTTGCTCAGATAACTCGATTTTCTTGGGTATTTATTCTTCTGTTTCTTGAATTTGATATTTGTCTTCCCGATGTTGGTTTCTTCTCGTGTGTGTTGATGTGCATTTGTGTGCCCATCTTTGCATTTTGGAATTCCTGTCCACACCCTGATAGACTCATTTGCCGGCAGGCAGGAGATGCCAGTGGCAGATGAGGCCTCTGCCCTTCCGTTGTTGTCTCTTGGACATTCTCTGCTGCGCTGGGGCCTAAGGCTTGTCCAGGCCCCACCTTCCCTCTTAACTCTTGCTTTATCCTACGCACAGTGTCCCTGTGGTTCCTCCTGTGCTTTGTGCCCCGCGGCCCTAGCTAGAGCCCCTCGGAGCCCTTCTTGTGTAGCGGGAGGCGGTCTTTACCCGCAGGCGTGTTGCACTTGGTGTCGTGGGTTCCCTCAGCACTCCGGGTCGTCTTTCTTCGTGTGTATGCGTGTGCACGCCAGTGCACTTGTTTTCTGAACAATTGTGTTTTCCAACATCCTTGTGGACGAGCAGGTGCCTGCGTAGTCGGGGCACTCCTGTGCAGAAAGTGAGCAGACTGTGTGGTTGCCCCTCCCGCCCCTTCGGCCTGTTTGGAGAACCTGCGTTCTTTGGGGGAGAGCCATCATGGGAGAGCAGCTGAAAGCTTAGGAATCACGGCCTTTCCCCTCTGTGTCTCGCTCGTTCATCCTGGCGGCCCTCTTACTGCACAGGGTGGAACTGGCTCGTTTTTTGAGAGTCCGTTTCCAGCTGGGGGTCTTTGCAGGCACTTAAAGAGAAGGCAGAGCTGCAGGCGCAGCTCGCCGCGCTGAGCACGAGGCTGCAGGCACAGGTGGAGCACAGCCACAGCAGCCAGCAGCGGCAGGACTCGCTCAGCTCGGAGGTGGACACCTTGAAGCAGTCTTGCTGGGACCTGGAGCGAGCAATGACCGACCTGCAGAACTTGCTGGAAGCCAAGAATGCCAGCCTGGCGTCGTCCAACAGTGACCTGCAGGTGGCGGAGGAGCAGTACCAGAGACTCACGGCCAAAGTGGAGGAGATGCAGAGACACATCCTCAGTAAGGACAGCACAGGTGAGCGCGCTCCCGGCCCGGCCCGCGGCGGTTCCGCTCCTTAACCCTCTCAGAGGCTTCCCACAGACTGTGGTCTGACTGCGGGCGGGTTCGGCTCCTCTGCTCTGGGGACTGACCTGTTCCACTATACTCTGAGAGGTGTTGTAGTCCTGCTGATTTATGTACAGGCTGTACACTTCTCTAAAGTAAGTACTGTTTTTGGTTGAGTGCACGGAATTCGGCATATTTTTGCACATGCAGCAAAGGGGACCTTTTAAGTCTGGCTTGCAAGGCCTGCCCTGACCAGAGCCCGCTGGGCAACAGAGCTGGCCGGCAGGCACTCCCACGCGCGGAGCCGAGGGCATGGCTGCTGCGGCTGGACCGGGGCTGCCTTTCCAAAACGCCCCCACTCTGATCTCTGAAATGCATCTGGCCCCAGGGATGTCTGATAAGGGATCGTGGATCCTCTTAAACTCTCATTTTTGTTTGTTTTTTAAGTTCTGGGAGTAGTCTTTCTAATGGTGAGTGTTTTCTTAAATGTTGGGTATAATTTTAATTTTCGAGTGTTTGACCAGTTTTGTTTGTAGTGTGCTTTGGGTTATTGTGCTTCCCGTCTCCTGCTTTCCTCCCCTCCCGCTCTTGTCAGTGTTAGGAGTTGGCCATATCAGCACACCATTGGGTTTTAGTGGAATTAGCAGCACGATGCCATTCTGTTTATTGACCCAGATGCCATCAGGCCTTTGAAGACCAGAGACCTAGCACCCGCAGTGGCTTTGTGGACACACAGTTGACCCTCAGTATCCATGGATCCCTAATTGTGAATCCCCTGGCTCATTCCGAGTGGTTGTAGCCCCCCAGAGCAGTACTGCACTCGGTCACTCGAAAGCAGGGGCGTTCTGTGCAAGGTGCGAGCTGCCCAGCGTGCTCTCTCCCAGCTGAGCAGGTGCCCTCGTACAGTTTAGCATCACCTCCTTTGCATCTTTGTACTTTTTAGGGTGGTTTTACAATTTAAAATGAACTCCAGACACTGTTGTGTGCTCTTAGTGCAAGGAGTGATGTGTTTCGTGGAGAAAACACGTGTGTTAGGTGAGCATCATTCAGGCCTGAGTTCAGTGGCTGTGAGTTCAGTGCTGGTGAGTCAACAGTACAGAGTAAACGAGGCGCCTTTACCACGTACACACACACGAAACAAGGTTGTGTATTGATCAGCTGACCCGTTTCCCACCGGGGAGCCACGATTCAGCACCCACGATGGCAGCGTGGAGAGAGTCAGCCGTGTTTCTCACTTTGCCGAGCGCCTGGCTCTGCTCGGCGTGTCTGTGCCGAGCTGCAGGCTCTCCTGTGTGCAGCAGGCCCCTGAGCTGCTCTGCTTGCTTCCAGTGCATGACTTGCGGCAGCAGATGGCGGCCCTGCAGAGCCAGCTCCAGCAGGTGCAAGGGGAGCGCGCGGCTCTGAGCAGCAAGTTGAAGGCGTCCCAGGCCGAGATCGCCTCTCTGCAGCACGTCCGGGAGTGGTACCAGCAGCAGCTCGCCCTGGCCCAGGAGGCCCGGGTCAGACTGCAGGGAGAGATGGCTCACATCCAGGTATGGCCCCTGACGTGTCTCTCCTGTACAGCAGTTCCCTTTTTCCTCAATTAGAAAGTCTTTCTGTTTTTAGATTTTATGGATACATTTTTCTTTCTTTCTTTCTTATTTTTTTTTAATGTAACAGGTTGGTCTTTCTGGGTTTTTTTTTTTTTTTTTTTTTTTTAAAGATTTTATTTGACACAGAGAAAGAGAGAAAGAGATCACAAGTAGGCAGAGAGAGAGGGGGAAGCTGGCTCGCCGCTGAGCTGAGAGCCCGATGTGGGGCTGGATCCCAGGACCCTGAGATTATGACCTGAGCCAAAGGCAGAGGCTTAACCCACTGAGCCACCCAGGCGTCCTTATGGATACATTTTTGAGAACTCTGTTGCCCGCTCATCTAGCCTACACCCCATCCTGTGGGACAGCCACCCTCCATGACCTTCTGATCCCAGGAGTCTTTCAGCTTCTGCTTGCACATTTTAAATTCTTAAGTCCCCTCTCTGGAATTTCTGTTCCCGAAGCTCTGATGAGTCCCCCCCAGAGGAGGGGGGCTGCCATTGTTGGAATCTAGCTCAGCCCGGTGTCTGCCTGGGTCTCAGGACTCGCACACCAGCTCCTATGTCCTGGTCACTGCCCTCCTGGGTCATTGCTGACATGCACAGAGCACAGCATGTGTCACCTCCTGGTTGGAGTTTCACTGGCTCCAGCTGCTTGGGCACCAGGTCTGTCCCACATGAATACTCTGAATGTTTCTCTCTGTTTTGTTGGGGGTACAGGTGTGTCAGCCTCTGAGTCTGCACGAAGAGTGGGGGAGTGGGTGACCATCCAGGCCCGTGGAGTAACACTGGGTCCTGCACTTTTCCTTGAGGCCTCTCCCTCTGGGCCCACTGTGCTCCAGAGGCGCTCGGGATGGCAGACAAGTGCCTGAGAGGCACTTTGCTCCACATCTTGGTGCTTTAGACTGATTAGATCGTGAGAATGACGAGTGGTGCCTTGGTCAGCCTCTATCCTCTTTTTGAATTCCGCTGCAGGTTTTGTTCTCTCTCCCTTTCTTTTGTCTTTTCTTCAGATAAAATATTAGAGGTTAGTTAAAACTTATTTATTAAGGGGGCACTTGGGTGGCTTAGTGGGTTGAGCCTCTGCCTTTGGCTCAGGTCGTGATCTCCGGGTCCTGGGATCGAGCCCGGCATCGGGCTCCCTCCTCAGCAGGGAGCCTGCATCCCCCTCTCTCTCTGCCTGCCTCTCTGCCTGCTTGTGATCTCTCTCTGTCAAATAAATAAATAAAAATCTTAAAAAAAAAGAAAAAAGAATCCCTGGCACAGATCTTTAACAAAAAACAAAAACAAAAAAAACCACACTTACTTATTAAGTAGAAGGTATAAATTACTAACTCCACCAAATGCTCTTAAAAAAAAACACACACACACAGAAAATCTAAAGTCTGTGAATACATGAAATAGAAATATTCTTAAATTTGTGTTTCATATATTTTAAGCCAAAGGACCATACGGATAAGCATTTATTCTACTTACAACATACATGGAAATCACTGTGCAAGTTAATGCAAGCTTGAAGTGACAGTCATTTATACAAGGCATAAATGCATATTTAAA
This sequence comes from Mustela nigripes, assembly GCF_022355385.1. Lineage (NCBI taxonomy): Eukaryota > Metazoa > Chordata > Mammalia > Carnivora > Mustelidae > Mustela > Mustela nigripes. Next base: position 357,314 of record NC_081564.1, read on the forward strand.
GGCGTATTTAAAGCAGCTACATTTATGTATCTTGACATGAGACAGAAGTGGAGAGAGGGCCCCAGGCAGTGGAGTCTAAGAGCCAAGACTGCGTTTTCTCAGATACCTTGGGAACCCGGGGTCAGCATTCCTGATTAGGAAGGTGAAGGCATTTCCTCCTCTCCTGCTGACGTAGAAATGTTGCCAGGCACATTCAAGAGGCAGGACAGAGCAGGGTGGTCTTTTCTCTTTCATTGCCTTAGAACACAGTCCCAGCAGATGGTGCCTCCTCCTCTGCTCTGGGTAGCTTCCACTGAGACCCCAACATTCACAACTTCTGGTCACATCTGCATCTCTCAAGTCAAGAAGTGTCCACATTAGATCTGGAAGTAATATGCAGGAAAATCCAGTCACAGACCTGTGTTCCCTCAGGGCTTCTCTTTCCTGAGCCCCTCTCAGGACTGGCATGCTGTGCTCGATGCCTTCTGTGTGAGAGACGGCGGGTCAGAGGAGGCCTGACTGTGTGACAGCTAGGGGTCATCCTGGGCCAGCTTGCTTCCTGGGAATGGCCAGGGTCAGCCTGTATGGCCAGTATCTCAAACAGGCACTGAGAGGGCAGGGCATGAGATGTATCTGGTCCTAGTTGGTTAGGTCATTTTTTTTTTTTTTAAGATTTTACTAAGTTGACAGAAGATCACAAGTAGGCAGAGAGAGAGGGAAGCAGGCTCCCCGCAGAGCAGAGAGCTCAATGCAGGGCTTGGTCCCAGGACCCTGGGATCACGACCTGAGCTGAAGGCAGAGGCTTTAACCCACTGAGCCACCAGGTGCCCCTTGGTCAGGTCATTTTGGGGGCAGATTCCAATCCCTGCTGTCCCTGTAACCAGATGAGGCCCCTCAGCCCTGGGCTAACACATATACCTTCACTGAGAACGTTTGTGTAGGTCTTGCAACAAAGTGCGTAGCCTTGGGGGGATTGACCCGTGACCTCAGGACTGCCAGCCTGCCCCTCTTAGGCACAGCAGCCCAGGTGGTCAGGGTGAGTGACAGGAGGGTGGGCCATGAGCCCTGTGTGGGGGGTCCTGGGGAACAGCTTCCCCCAGGGGCCATCGCTGGGTAGGGACCCTCCCCGTCTTGGCCTCAGGGATAGCCCAGTCTGCACTTGAGCATGAAATCTGGCCACTTTCTACCTTGTGGATTTTTTCTTTGAAGGTTGGACAGATGACCCAGGCAGGCCTCCTGGAGCACCTGAAGCTTGAGAACGTATCCCTGTCACAGCAGCTGACGGAAACGCAGCAGAGGTCCATCAAGGAGAAGGAGCGCATTGCTGTCCAGCTGCAGGGCATCGAGGTGAGGGCTGTGTGTCCCGGGACCTCGGCCAGTTGGTGTTCGTCTGGGGCGTCTGGGGTTGGGGCTTCGTTTTCACGCTGGTCAAGGTTCAAGTTGACAAACACACGTACATAAACACTGACATTATGTATGCTTACATTCAAGTGTCTTTTAAGATAATCTGTAGGACAAGTAGCAGTGATTTCAGGTTGGGGACTCTGACCCTCACATTCACGGGAAGCTCCTGTGTCTCTCTGATCTGAGCTGCTGGTGCCGACTTGTCTTCAGCTCTCCCACGTGGGCCTTGCACTTGGGCAGGGGCTGGGGCTGGCTGGCAGGTGGGGGAAGCAGTTCAGCATGTTGGATCTCAGAAGGCCTCATAGGAACAAGTATTTTCTTGTCTCTGTGCTCTCTGCTTGTGTCCTCTTTAACCCTCGCAGCCACACGCCTGAGTTAGGACAGGACCGGCTGCCTCCACAGATTGTGCCTGGGGTGGTGGGCACAGCAGCTTTGACTGGTCTCCTCAGCTCTGGGACCCCATATGGTTTCTTACCTTCTCTGAGCCTTGTTCCCTTGTTCTATGAAATGAAGGTGATAACGCGTACAGGCTTGTCGGGAAGGTGCCCAACATCTGGGCAGTGTGTGCCTGGCAGCTGTGTGCCAAGGATGTGGAAAGATGGTGTCCTGGGACTGTGGCCTCTCCTCTGTCTCCCGCCTCTCTGCACACCCCGTGTCCTCACGGGGGACGAGGGTGACGAGGGATCATTGCGGCACAGCAGGCATCTGCTACTGGGGCTCAGCACCAAAGAACTGAAAGAACTTTAAATTATAAACTGATATTTTTCCCTAAGAAATACATCTAGGTGTTGGGTCTTGTCTACATAATCACACCGTAAGGAATGCGATGTTTGTCTCACAGCCCTCCTGTGGTTTCACCAGCTAAGTGAGAGTGTTCCCAGTAGGGGAGCCTGGGCGGCTCGGGTCATGATCCCAGGGTCCTGGGACCGAGCCCCACATCGGGCTGCCTGCTAGGCCGGGAGCCTGCTTCTCCCTTTCCCTTTCCCTCCTTGTTTTCTCTCTCACTTGTTTCTCTGTCAAATAAACAAAATCTTAAAAAAAAAAAAATGTTCCCAGTATCCCTTCCCCAACACAGGGATGCTCTGCAGTCTGTCCTCACCTTAGAGGCAGGGAAGGGTCGCTCATCACTTTATCCCATTTCTTTTCTTTCTTTCTTTTTTTTTGGTGAGGAGATGTATTTTATTTAAAGATTTTATTTATTTACTTAATAGACAGAGATCCCAAGTAGGCAGAGAGGCAGGCAGAGAGAGAGGGGGAAGCAGGCTCCCCACTGAGCAGAGAGCCCGATATGGGGCTCGATCCCAGGACCCCGGGATCATGACCCGAGCCAAAGGCAGAGGGTTTAACCCACTGAGCCACCCAGGTGCCCCTTTTATCCCATTTCCTCAAGCTGGTCTTGTGCTCACTTTGACCCGGCGGGCCCAGGTGTCAGCAGAGGGAATCATGGGCCAGGAAGTGGGTGAGGTGGCCTCTCTCTTGGGCAGCAGGAGGTCACCAGCCTTGGGCCTCTGTGCCCCTTGGCTCCTCACTGTGTGGGTCAAAGACAGGACAGTGAGGTGAATGAGGTTTTCCCACTCAGTCTGCTGTGGTTGTCAGGTTATCCTGATAGTGTTGTGTTGTTGTTGTTGTTGTTGTTGTTGTTTTTAAAAACACTGTTTTCTGTGCTCAGGCCGACATGTTGGACCAGGAAGCTGCCTTCGTGCAGATTCAGGAGGCAAAGACGATGGTGGAGGAGGACCTGCAGCGGAGGCTGGAGGAGTTCGAGGACGAGAAGGAGCAGCTGCAGAAGGTGGCGGCCTCCGCGGCATCCCTGGAGCAGCGGTTGGAGCAGGCAAGCGCCCACCGTGCCTCGCGTGGCTGCCCCGGTGCTGCACACAGCCCGTCCCTGGCCTCACTGCCCGCATTGGGGCCGGTGCCTGCTGAATCCGTTACCACATCTCCTCAGCAGTCCGGCTGTTGCTGCCATACCTGGCCGGGTGTTGACTCCATCCTGGTCTTCCACCCCAGAACTTTCCATACAGAACATTGACCCCAAAGCGTCCTGAACACACTCCCCGAGCAGGGGCAGGGTTTTTGTTGCACGGCAGTCCTTGTGAATCGAGTCCCTATTTTCCAGGTGAATCTGACTTTGCAGCAGCGAGACCGGCAGCTTTCGGTGTTACAGCAGGAGCACCTCGACCTGCTGAGGCAGCTCACCGCAACACAGGAGACGTTGCAGGCCCGGGAGCAGTCCCTCGACGACCTGCAGATGCGCTACGACGAGCTGCACGCCCGGCTGGAGGAGCTGCAGGGGGAGGCCGCCTCCAGGGACGACACCATCCGCTTCCTGCAAAATGAGAAGATTGTTTTAGAGGTGGCTCTGCAGGCGGCCAGGAGTGGCAGGGAGGACCTGGACAGAGGAGCCAAGCGCTTGGAGGAGGGCACCGAGGAGACCTCGCAGGTTTTAGAGCAGTTGAGGCAAGACTTAGCCGTGAAGTCCAGCCAGGTAATGTGCTTTGCTGCCATTTTGCTGCCGAGGCTGAGTTTGCTCGGTTGGCTCAGTAAGAGGGATCCCAGCTCTGACCCCTGAAAAGTGCGGAGACGCGGGGTTTGGGACACTGTCACACTGGAGTCTTGCCTATGTTGCTGTGTGCTCGCTGGTGGGTTCACTGTGGACTGAGACAGGCGGGAGCGGGCACCGGCCTCCCCGGGAGCAGAGCGGCCTCAGTGACGGCCGCGCGCGTGTCCTTTGCAGGTGGAGCAGTTACAGCAGGAGGCCGCCACCCTGAAGAAGCAGACACAGAAGATAAAGGAGCAGTTTCTTCAACAAAAGGTAAAAACGCGTTGGTTTTCCTTACGCACAGCAAGTGTGTGACAAAAAATGCCGTGTGGTTTAATCATTTCTCTAGAACAAAACTGGTCAAGTGGGAAGCAGTGTTAGACCCCCGCAGGTTTGTTTTTAGCTGCGCTCTCACACCCCCCCCCCCCCCCCCCCGTTTTACGGTCTCTAGTCCGGACGGCTTCAGAGTAGGGTTGGCATCTGTGGTGTGGATCTTGGTCTTGGTCCTCCGTCCTCTCAGAGGGCATGAGCTGGGCTACGACACGGACTGACTTTCCTGTTAGCGCGTCTCTGAGAAACGACACCCTGCCGTAGCTGCGGCAGGTCCTGGCCCGGGTGGAGGGCGGGGGCTCATGTCGCAAGGGAGCCGAGCCCATGCAGCCGTTGGAGGAATGAATGCCAAGTGTGGCTCGCACCAGCATCTTGAGGAAGGCCGACCCGAGGGACAGTTAGACGTGGTTCTGGAGTTTGTTGCTGGGACGCCAGCAGGGGGAGGACCCAGTGGAAGCGTGGCGGTGTGGCCGAGCGGGAGCACTCGCCTGGGCCCCAGGGAAGGGGAGGCCGCCAGGTGACCCTGTGCACATCTCCCAGACGTGCTCAGATGCGTGAGCTGATGCTGTGCCTCAGCTAATGGTGTCCTGGAGCTGGTGAAATGCGTCGTCCGTACTGCAAGACACGGCATGCCGTGCACCAGCAGTGAGCCCTTCCGCTGAAGGAGGCTGCGCGTCAGCTCTGTCTTGTCGGGCAGGTGATGGTGGAGGCCTATCGGCGGGACGCCACCTCCAAAGACCAGCTCATCGGTGAGCTGAAGGCCACGAAGAAGAGGCTTGACTCGGAGCTGAAGGAGCTGAGGCAGGAGTTAATTAAGCTTCAAGGGGAGAAGAAGTCCGTGGAGGTGGAACACGTGCGCTTGCAGAAGGAGATGTCCCACATCCACCAGCAGATGGCCGACCTCGAAGGGCATCTCCAGTCGGCACAGAGGGAGCGCGACGAGATGGAGACGCGCTTGCAGGTGGGACGCATTTGACTTCAGGGTTCGGCCAGATGTGCCTCGGGGTCTGTCGTGCAGGGTAGAGGGCAGGACAGCCTGGAACAAGTCCTTCCTGGAGTTCCCGTCCTGGAAGGACAGGCAGACAGGCAGGTTCCTCACTGGAGACCGCACGGGGCTGGAGGCCGTCAGCCATTGATAGTTCACTCCAGCAGGCGCTGGGAGGGGCCCTGGGGGGCTCGGGGAGGGCTGGTCCCTCGGGGACTACGGGCGGAGCCGCAGACAGAGGCTGACCTGGGCATTCCCCACAACACTCTGGACAGCTCTAAAGTGATCGCTTATACAGAGAGTGAACCTCTGTCAGGGTCCTTCAGAGGCTTTGTGCTTGAGGGTGGCCATGGACCAGCAACACTGAGCCACGAGAGCCTGGTCCTGGGAAGCAGGCTGCAGGGGAGGGCTTTGCTCTGCTCACTTTGTCTTTTCTCCCCTTTCTCGGAAGTCTTTGCAGTTTGATAAAGAGCAAATGGTAGCTCTTACAGAGGCCAATGCGGTGCTCAAGAAGCAGATTGAAGAGCTGCAGCAAGAAGCCACCAAGTACGTGGGCCCGAGCCGCGTGGGGGCGGAAAGGTTGGGCGCGGGCGGACTCGAGCCCTGTCGGGGACACGCAGCAGCTGAGGGCCGGGGGACCCCAAACACGCTGTCAGTGGAGCCCTTGCCGAGGAGAAGCAACACGGGATCCCCTTGTAGGCAGCCAGGGAAGTCAGATTGCAAAGCTAAGGCTGGAGGGCGGACCCCGCCCTGCATCGGTGACTGCCAGTGGTTCACAGGCACAGGCCTGTGTGTGTGTGTTCCACGGCAGGTGCATGTGGCAGCCCCTGCCCTTCCCGGTCCCACCACGGGGCTGACGTGTGTGTATCCCTCCTGCTGCGTGTGTGCACTCCAGTAGCTTTTTGGGGCCTTTAATGCCTGTGGCATCTTGTGTCCTGCACGACCTTACTTTCATCACGGGAGGTTACCTGTGAGCTGCACTGTTGGGTTTATTACTGCTGCTCCGAGCACTGGGAGTGTGTGTCTGCGAGGACAGAAGCGTTCTCTGTTTTCCATGAGGTCCCTGGAGCGGCTCTGAGAGGGGAGCAGGATGGAAGGCTCTGGGGGGGGAGTTGCCGCTGGCCTCGTCTGGGGGATTGGGTCTGGGGGGAGCAGCAGCTAGCCAGGGTGGGGCTGGGGGCGGGTGAGGACCTGCCTTTCCTTGGTGCCCGCGCCAGGGCTTCCTGTCGGGAGTGAGTTCGGACTCCGTCTCTGTCCTGCCTGCCGCACCCTAGGGCCATCACGGAGCAGAAGCAGAGGATGAAGCGGCTGGGCTCAGACCTGAGCAGCGCTCAGAAGGAGATGAAGACCAAGCACAAGGCCTACGAGAACGCGGTGGGCATCCTTAGCCGCCGCCTGCAGGAGGCCCTCGCAGCCAAGGAGTCGGCAGAGGCAGAACTGAGCCAGCTGAGAGCCCAGGCGGCCAGCGGCAGCAGCGACCTCCCTCTGCACGTGGGTAACCATCTGCTCCCGGCTGGGGTGCCAGGTGTGCAGACTCAGTACTGGGGACTCGACGTGTTATAAACGTTCACATTCTGAAGACCTGGTAGAAAGATTGGAGACCCGGGGCAGAGCTTAGCGTGTCGGCCACATCTCTGTAAAGTGTCGGGCGCTAGCAGTGTGACCAAGGGCTTGAGCGCCGCCCGCACATTCTCTCAGTTAGGCCCTGCACGCCTGCACCGGGCACACCGTCACCTCCTCCCTCAGCCTCCCTGCCCACTCCTGTCCTTCTCCACACCGCCCTGGTGTCTGGGGAGGGATTTCCTGAGTGCCCGTGGGGGGGGGTGTATTTGCAGAGTCCAGGAAAGCTTCAAAAGGAAATAATCTTTTTCTTTTTTAAGATTTTATTTATTTATTTGACAGAGAGAGATCACAAGCAGGTAGAGAGGCAGGCAGAGAGAGGGAAGCAGGCTCCCCGCTGAGCAGAGAGCCCGATGTGGGGCTCGATCCCAGGACCCTGGGACCAGGACCTAAGCTGAAGGCAGAGGCTTTAACCCACTGAGCCACCCAGGCACCCCGGCCAGCGTCAAGTTTTATCCGATTTTGTTAATTTGCTTTTTGTTTATTCCTAGCCAACGTATCACTTACGTTTAGTGATTGTGTTTCTTACTAAACGAAGTTGGTCTTTTTTTTTTCTCTACGTAAGAATTTAAAAGTGGGAAGCTATATAGCACATTGTTTTCTTACCAAATTAGGTACTTCTTTTACCTAATTATAAAATAATGGGAGGAGGGAAATTTATTAAGTTGCAATTTCCCTTCAACCTAAAAATATTTCTTGGCTTGTTTTTTGATTCTCTGGCTTCCCCAGTGTCAGAGACAGACTGTAAATGCCTCCGGGGGCCTGCTGTTGTGTCCCCCCCGCCTCCCCGTCGCCACCGCCGCACAGCAGCTTCAGAGCCGGAGTCCTGGCTTGGTCTGTGCCTCACCACTTGTTAAATGGGGCCTTCGGCAAGTCACTCACCCCCCGATCCTCAGTAAAACGAGGCCCAAATGGAGGAAGCGGTAGATCCTCCTTGATCAGAATGGCTGTGAGACGGGCGCCTGGGTGGCTCCATTGGTTGGGCGACTGCCTTCGGCTCAGGTCATGATCCCAGACTTCCAGGATCGAGTCCCGCATCCGGCTCCCAGCTCCTTGGGGAGTCGGCTTCTCCCTCCGACCTTCTCCTCTCTCATGCTCTCTCTCACTCATTCTCCCTCAAATAAATAAATAAAATCTTTTTAAAAAAAATGAAGAAAGAATGGCTGTGAGCGGAGACACACGGCTGCCCGCAGCAGTGAGTGTGTGCACGCACGTGGGCCAGTAGTTCTGCCGCACCTGGTGCTCTTTGCTTGCCGCAGCGAGTAATTTGTCATTCTTGTTTGTAAGTCAGAGTTTTTCTGTATTTTCAAAACGTTTGCCTGGAGGAATTATTTTGTGAGTTGTTAACGTGCGCCCACTGTGGTGGGGTCACTGGGTGCTGCCGGAGGAGGGAGGTCCGGGGAGAGGTGCCTGCGAGGCGGTCAGCAGGCTGACGCGGTGGGTGCGGCAAGGCAGCCCTGCAGGGAGGGACCTGAGTGCCGTCACATGCTGTCCTGAAGCCCACGACGAAATCCCCCTTCCTGTCCTGGCTGGTAGGAGAGGATCCAGGCTCTGGAGGCAGAGCTGCAGGCTGTCGGCCACAGCAAGATGATGCTGGAGAAGGAGCTCCAGGAGATTATCGCACTGACCAGCCAGGAGCTGGAGGAGTACCGGGAGAAGGTGCTGGAGCTGGAGGACGAGGTAGGTCGCACTCCAGCCCCGCACAGCTGGACGGGCCTCTCTGCTCCTGTGCGGCTCTGGAGAGGCAGAACCCTCCGCGCCATGCTTCCGTGTGCCGTCTGACCCCTTGTCTGGGTCCCTCTCACCCCTGTCCCTTACTGCCAGGCTCCCCACATGCTCTCTCGAGCACCCCTTGGTAGTGGGTTGTCAGAGTGTTGGGGTTAAGATGTGCCCGGTAAGAACTCTCTGGTTGCAAGTAATGAGAAAACCTATTCTTTTTTCTTTTCTTTTTTTTGAGAAAACCTATTCTTTAAAAGAATTTCATGTAACTCTTGGGCCCAGAGAGGCTGTGGCTTCAGGTGATGCTACATGTGGCAGTTGGTGATGATGTCACCAAGGGCTCACCCCAGGGTCCCCGGCTCCCTGGGGGAAAGCTAGGGGGCTGGGACCTGGGGTGTGCTGTATCTGCTGCAGTCCTGGGTGGTCTGTTGGAGCTTTTTGGCACAGGTGTTGTGTTCCTGGCGTGGGGAGCTTAGCTCCCTTAGCCAGAACAGGTAACTCGTGTCGGTTCACAGTGGCTTCGATCTGTTTCAGCTTCAAGAATCCAGAGGCTTTAGGAGGAAGATAAAGCGCCTTGAGGAGCTGAATAAGAAGTTGGCCCTTGAGTTAGAGCACGAGCGAGGAAAGCTTACAGGCCTGGGGCAGTCCAACGCCGCTCTCCGGGAGCACAACAGCATCTTAGAAACAGCTTTGGCCAAGAGGGAGGCAGACCTGGTTCAGCTGAACCTCCAGGTACTCGGACCCTTTGCCGGAGGCGGGGGATTTGCTGCAGGGCAGGTGGCTCTGGGTCTGGCGCACGTCACCTCATGCAGTTGTCCCTGCCACCCACAAGCAGAGACAGGAAACGGGGAGGATCTGGTGACGTTTGGAGTCTCGCGGGGTGGGGCAGGGCTGGGAGCCCCCGATGCCCCCCTTAACGAGGTGTGGAGGCGCTGGGCCCCGTTCGTGAGCTTCCTGGCGGGTGGGGACCTCCCTGCTCAAGCTGATCCCACTGTTTACGACGGGCTCTTCCTGTGTAACTCAGTGCTGGGATATGGAACCTGGGGGCTCTCTCCAGACCCCGTTCTCACTCCTCAGGCTCTGTGGCCTCTCTGAAGATGGGGAAGCAGGCCTGGCACTTCAGGGCCATCTTCACGGGGCAGTCAGCAGCCAGATCCGGCCCCTGTCTCAAATGACCCAGCCACCAGAGAGCTTTTGAACTTTTATTTGGCACTGGTTCCCACCCCTGCCATGTCTGGTGGCCTCCTGCATCTGCGTTACCAGCCTCACCAGGGACGTGTGTGTTTCTAAGCCCCGATTACAGGCAGCCTTTGGGTTCCTTGCTCTGTGCTTGAAAACGGCCATCTCAGACTCTATGTTCTCCAGAGATGGAGTTCTCTCTCCTTGGCCGCCTTGTGCCTTTGTAGGTAACGCAGGATGATGTCATGTGCCACTGTCCTGTCCCGGTTCCCCGCGGGGCACTGGGGCCCCACAGGCCTTCCTCCCTTACCGCTCCGGTGATGTGCCGTAGGTGCAGGCTGTCTTGCAGCGGAAAGAGGAGGAGGACCGCCAGACAAAGGAGCTCATCCACACCTTACAGGCCGCGTTGGAGCGAGAAAAGGCCAAAGTGCACAGCCTCAAGGAACAGGTGAGTGGCTAACTTCCCCCTGGTTCTAAATGGCAACTTCAGAGCCTGTGGCAATGCAGTGTTTCTGAAAACTGCGTGTGTGTGCCCTTGATGCCTCGCTTCCTTTTTAGGAATTTATTGTACCAATATCTTTGCTGATGTGTTCCGACAGCAGTGTCATCACAGCCTTGGTGACAGTGACAGCTGGAGGGAGCTCTGATGTCCGTCCCTAGAAGAGTGGACTTGGATTAACCCAGATGCAGTCATATGGGCCCAAGACGCACGCACAGAGCCCTGTAGACATACTTGCTGGAGGACAGTGTCGCACACATAGTCTTGAGTTAAAAAAGCAAACTGCAGAGCGATGACCCCGCTAGTGTTAAGAGAGCAGTCGAGAAAGAAGGTTGCATGCACCTTCGCCGTTTCCTGGCAGGTTCCTTCCCGTGCTCAGGTGTCCGCCAGTGCATCAGGTCAGTCTTCCAGAGAGAGGCCTGCCTCGCCGCCCCTGTGGGCTGGGCCAGACCTCAGCCCCTAGGGTTCCTCAGCGAGTGCATAGCCATGATTCCTCAGCAGAACATCAGCATCACGGCTTGAGGGCCAGGACTCACTTACCCTCATGTCCCCAGCACCTGGCACCAGAGAGATATTCACAATTTGGGGCTTTTTGTTTTTTAATTTTATTTCTTCAGTGTTCCAAGATTCATTGTTTATGTACCACACCCAGTGCTAGAATGTGTTTGCTGCGTGTACACACTCAAGGGTGTTTGTCACATCCTTTAAAAGTGTCTCCATGGTGTTACGATAGAAACGTTCTTCCTTTTTTTGGGGCGCAACAGTAGAATATTCTTTTAAGAGAGAACAGTTTTAAGATCTGTTAAGTACATGTTGCTATGGGGGATGCCTGGTTGGCTTAGTTTGGCTCAGGTTCTGGGACCGAGTCCCACATCGGCTCTGTGCGCAGCGGGGAGTCTGCTTGGGATTCTCTCCCCTGCCCCTCCCCACATGCATGCATGCTCGCTCGCTCTTGAAGGGTCTGCTGCTGTGAGCAGACCCCGTTTGCCTTGCCTGTAGTCGTGGGTTTGGGTTTTTTTTAATTTTATTAACAGATAATGTATTATTTGTTTCAGGGGTACAGGTCTATGATTCATCAGTCTTACACAATTCACAGCGCTCAGCATAGCACATGCCCTCCCAGTGTCCCTCACCAGCCACCCCATCCCTCGCCCTGTGGTTGGTTTTTATTCCTTGCGTGGAGTTGAGCTGAGTCAGCTACCCTCCCTACTTTTCTACTTTTCCCCCAATTCCTGTCTTTTGCTCACTTACTAATTTTACTCTCCCTTTAATGGAGATGAAATTAGGAAATCTGTAAATAAAAGTGTTGGGGAAAAGGATGGATATGTGACATGAGCTTCCTTTTTTAAGGGCAGTAACTGAACAGTCCTCATTTATCTAAGTGGATTTCATGTAATTGTCTGGATTGTACAAACAGTACATACTAGTAAAAAGGAAAAAAAAGTAAGATTAAAGATCATCTTGAATTTGCATCTAGTGATAAACCACTGTTAACATCTTTTGTTGGAGTTTTGTTTCTTTTTGTCAGAGTTTTTTCTATATTTGACTGTCAGATATCGTAAGTGTTTTTATTTAACTTTTATATTTTTATTTTTTTTTTTTTTTAAAGATTTTATTTATTTATCAGAGAGGGGGTGGTGAGAGCGAGCACAGGCAGACAGAATGGCAGGCAGAGGCAGAGGGAGAAGCAGGCTCCCCGCTGAGCAAGGAGCCCAATGTGGGACTTGATCCCAGGACGCTGGGATCACGACCCAAGCCGAAGGCAGCTGCTTAACCAACTGAGCCATCCAGGTGCCCCTATATTTTTAATTTTTTTAAAAAAGATTTTATTTATTTGGCGGAGAGAGCACAAGCAGGGGGAGTGGCAGGCAGAGAGAGAAGCAGCCTCCCTGCTAGGCAGGGAGCCGGATGCGGGGCTCGATCCTACGATCCTGGGATCATGACCTGAGCTGAAGGCAGTTGCTTCACTGAGTTAGCCCCCTAAGGCGCCCTTTATTAAACTTGAAAAAATGAAGTCCTTGCTTGTGCTGTTAGATCAGAGAACTGAGTTATCGGAAAGGAAACTGTAAGATTTTGTTATACTCTGAGAATTTGCCGGTCTCGGAAACCTTGGGAGAAACTGCAGTCGGCCATGGGAAGGCGACTGTGTCATGGCGCGGTTAGGAGTAGCTTCAGCCTGGCTCCTCGGTGTGCGGGGACGGCGTGTTCTTCCCCAGAAACATCCGCCGCGACTGGATTTAACAAGAACGAGACGGATGTCCTTGAGGAGAGCGACCAAAACTATTTGTTGGTTCGGCAGACGCTGGTGGCTGTGTCACCTGCCTGTGCGCCAGGCGTGTGTTAGGGCTTCGGTCCTCGGGGAGTTTGAGAAGCTTTGGAAGAAACGATGGGAGGGGCGGCCGGGGTGCGGGTGGTGCGGGCGGTGGCTCTCCTCGCAGACGGCACGCTGGTGTGCTCCGCTCCGTGTGGTTCTGGCCCCTGTCCTTGGTGACGCTGGTTTCTGTCCTTGTAGGTTGCTGCCGCCAAGGTGGAAGCAGGACATAACCGCCGCCACTTCAAGGCCGCCACCTTGGAGCTGAGTGAGGTGAAGAAGGAGCTGCAGGCCAAGGAGCAGCTGGTGCAGAAGCTGCAGGCCGAGGCCGACGCTCTCCAGTGAGTGCCGCCGGCGGGGGGCTGGGTCCGCGCCGCGGCTGGGGTTGGGCAGGCAGGGCCGCCACATCTTCCAGTTAGGACATCCCACACGTGCAGGTCACCCAGGTTCTGGCAAATCTCTGCACTCTGGAGGCAGATCTAAGAAGGAGAATGTATCTAATCTCTGTCTTAGGAAACCTGCAGCTCAACTCTGAAGTTTCTGGCCGGATGCGGGTGTCCCCACTGCATACCCGAGGGTCCTTCACCAAGAACAGAGAGCCTTGTGTGAGGGGCAGGTGCCCCGAGGGCTGGGCGCCACCACTGAGGTTCACTGCAGCCTCCATTTAGGGTGGCCTTGTGTTGAGCACATGCAGGGGCTTTTCTCCCATTGTCATCCGTAAAATGGGCAAAGCAGAGCACCCAGAGCTCCTAGAATGGTCCCTGCCCAGAGTGAGCAGCGTGTGAGTTTCTGTCACCCGTAGTGGGGAACCACTTTGTGTTGGGGGGGTAGGGGTGCTGTGACTTCATGCCTCCTTGTTTTTTATGCTAGGATTCAAGAGGGGAAACATTCCCAGGAAATAGCACAGTTCCAGGCAGAGCTGGCGGAGGCCCGGACCCAGCTCCAGCTCCTGCAGAAGCAGCTGGACGAGCAGCTGAATGAACAGCCTATAGGAAACCAAGAGGTGACCTGCTGGGGAGGCTCTGCACCTCCGGTTAGCAGGACTGACAGAGCTAGTCTCCACTGTTGACGCATTCAGTTCCCTCACTCCTTGTCTGCTCGGAAAGGGATATTTATTCTTTCCAAGTATGATATTAAACAGTGCACAGTGATGTAGTTAGAGCAATTTATAGTGTAAAAAAGCCACTTCAAAATTCTTTTGGTCATGTTACCTTCTTCCTCATCTAGATGGAAAATCTCAAGTGGGAGGTGAATCAGAAGGAAAGAGAAATCCAGTCCTTGAAGCAGCAGCTGGAGCTGACGGAACAGCAGAGTAAGAAGGAGCTGGATGGAATACAGCAGTCGCTGCAGGTGCGTGCTGTGGAAAGGCCCGGGGGCAGAAAGCCCGGGGCTGTTCCCCACAAGGTCTGAGTGCATGACGTGAGTTACCCCTGAACCAAGCACTTCCACCAAGCCGCTTTGCGGGCGTTACCGTTTCAGAAAGAAGGCCAGGTCACACAGCTAACGGAGGCCCAGCCCCAGCGCTCCGTGTGCCCTGGGCTGAGCTGTGTGAAGTGTACCGGGACTGGGACCTGACAAAGCCCAGGCAATGGGACAGCACATGTGGGAAGTTCACGAGTCTGTGATACACTTTTCCACAAAGAGATCTATGTGCGGGCTTGACTGCTTGCGTAAAGAATCAGGAAGAGACTCTCGCCAGGACTCCTACTTGTGCATGGCTGGCGTGACAGGATTGATTTATGTCTTTCTTCCTAACGGTGACACTTACTCCAATAGCTGACCTTGGAGTTGGATCAGGTGACTCTTGGAGTCCACTGTAGACAGTGGACACAAAAGTATTGCTCGTTCCTCAGCAGAGGCTTTGAAATTTGGGTAAGAACGTTGAGGGCTGACTGTAGTGGGTGCTGCCCAGCCCAGACCGTGGGACGGAAGTAGGCTGGTGTGGCGGCGCCAAGTGCAGCATCACAGAAAAGTGAGCGTTATGTTTCCAGCCCCTTACCCTTGGGACATACACAGATCTTAGCAGCGCATGTAAGATCCTTCAGATTTTAAAAACGTGTGACTTCCCTTTCTTTAGAATATCAAAGCTGAGTTGGAGGTGGTGCGGGAAGATCTGTCCCTAACCCAGAAAGAGAAATTCGTGCTTCAAGCTAAAGTGTCGGAGCTGAAGAACAACATGAAGACTCTGCTCCAGCAGAACCAGCAGCTCAGGCTGGACCTGCGGCGCGGTGCGGCCAAGACGGTACTCGGGCTTGGTGCCCTCGTGGGGTTCCCTGGGCCTGTGGCACCCCTGCTGGGCAGGTGGCTGGCAACCCTCTGGTCACTCAGCCTTGAAGTTCTGTTTAGCCAGTGTGGAGCAGCTCCTGTGTGAAATAAATGATGCCAGGGTCTTGTGCTTGGCCACAGGCCAAACCCTTTTATTTTGGTGCCTTTTCCCAGAGCCTTTTGCTGCTTTTTATGAATTCTGGTATCATTTTGTTGTAATTCGCCTTATAAGCCATACGAAGGTTCATCTCCTGGTGTTCGCAAGAGCCCCTGGGCTAGTCAGTGCGCCGGCTGGGGCCAGCAGCTGCCGCGTGGGCTTGGGGGCCCCGGGAAGCCCGCGCAGACCCTCTGTGCACCTGGCATTGGTTTCTCTGCTCGGTCCACGTTGGTGGTCTCCTGGTGCCAAGAGATCGTTCAGAGTCAGAGTCTGTTTAGCACTGTTGGCCTGTCTGTGGAAAGAGTTTGAAGTTCTAGAAAGGGGAGTTGTAGGAGTGAAAAATTGGCTTAATTTCCTAGGGATATGCAGGGTCAAGGCTGTGGTCCTCTGTGGAAAGCGCCCCAGTCCCCACAGGGGTGTTCTCAGCGAGCTCGGCCCGTCCTCCGAGCAGCCGGCGCTGCGGGTTGCCGTGTGAGCCGGCGCGCTCTCGGGCGTCAGGAAGGAGCTCAGCTCTCCACCGGCTCTCCCTGAAGCCTGGGGCTGCGCTTGTGACGGTCGGGCGCCGCGTAGGGGAGGCTGTGGTTGGTGTCCACCTCCAAGCTAACCGCGAGCTTTTAAAAACAGAGAAAGGAGCTGAAAGGCGAGGCCAGCTCTTCCGGCCCCGTGACGCCAGTCAAGATTCCCGACTGCCCTGTCCCGGCCTCGCTGCTGGAGGAGCTGCTGAGGCCCCCACCTGCCGTGAGCAAGGAACCGCTCAGGAACCTCAACAGTTGTCTTCAGCAGCTGAAGTATGAGCCGCGCTCTGTGTCCTCCCTGGGCCCTGGAAGTAGATGGCGTGTTCGACTTGGGGGAATCCTGTTGCCAGCCCTGTGAGCCCCAGAGAGGCTGGGCAGGTCTGGGCTATGTGCGATCACTCAGGCCCTCGGTCCCTCCCGTACGGGAGGCCTGCCTGGAGCTGGGTGGCCCGTAGGAGCCCTACACGTAGCTGGAGGTTTTGCTCCCAGCATCCTGAGGCCAGTGTTGATGGGGCGTGGCCCCGTGGGGACATCTTTCTGGCCCTGTGAGCGGAGGCCTTGTGCACGCGGCTCTCAGTGCTGTCTCACCCACCCCCTCCCTGAGCGCAGGCCCGGGTGTGCCAACCTCCGCACACACAGAGAGAAATATTGAGCCCCGTGAGTCATGTGGCTGCATGGGTGCTGCTTCCCAGATAGACAGGTCTGTCCGCCCCCCGAGGGTGCCGCAGATGCTCGTTCGGATCTGTGTTGGAGAGGACCCGTTGCCCCTTGGGGAAGTCAGAGCGTCATTTCTGGCTCTCATTTGACTGGCCTGCCTTCCTCTGCTTCCCCGGTCTGCCCAGGCAGGAGATGGACAGCCTGCAGCGCCAGATGGAGGCACACGCCATCACCGTGCACGAGTCCCTGTCCTCCTGGACGCAGGGGGACCCCGCCGCCAGCGCTGCTCTCTCGGGAGATGATGCCAACCCCAGAGGAGATACGGTGCGACACAGCCAGTGCAGGGGCTCTGGACAGGCGCTGGGAACAGCAACCGCCGAGCACCCCCGCTCCGAGTGCTTGTAACTACCCAAAGGAATTTTCATTGATCAATATTATTTATTTGACTGTTTGCTCTGTGTTTTCTAAGAGATGAAGTTGAAATTTTGCATCTGCCTTTTCAGGAGTAAAAGAACTGAACAGGAGCCAAGGATTGGAGAAATAGTCATTCGCAGATCTCAGCTAGCTTCCCCACGAAATGACCAAATGCTAACAACCTAGTTTAGATCTCAGTGAGTTTCTGAATGTGTCCGAAGGGTTCCTTCCAGAAGAAGGCCTCTGGCGAGTGACCTTCGATGCTGCTCTCTGAGGGCTGATGCCCGCCAGTGGCCACTGGTGGAAACACTGCATGACTGGGTCCCGTTTCTCTCTTTCCTGATTCAGTGAGAGCTTTACCTCCCTGCAGAAATGAAACTTGATTTGCACCTTTGGTTTTATTTTACTTTCAATATTTTACTTTCTCACCATAGGATGTGTATATAAATACCGAAAATCATAAGCTAATCTTCAAAAAGAATATGTCCATATTATTTAAGAATGACCTGAATTGTCTTTTTATCGATTGCCTTTTGAAAATCTGCTGTCAGGAAGTAACGTATGTGTAGGATTTAGGGATGTCGGTCAGAAAATTATATTTTAAGAAATGTAATTATTTTATTTACTGTACCTTCTAAAACCAAATATTCTTGGAGCGAAAGGTTTTTTGTTTCAGTTTCACTTTATTTTTGAGAGCCTTGTCCTGAGTGCACACCCCCACCTGACCATCGAGACTTCCCGGCCTCACTCCCCTTGGCTGTCCCTTGGGCGGGCCTGGTGGCCACAGGTTACCAGTGACCACACACTAGCCTGACCTGGGTGATGTTTGGGGAGAGGCCATAGGAGAGGTGGGGAGAGAGGCCCAGGGCTCCCTGCAGGGCTCCAGGCCAGGCGCAATCTTCTCCAGGCCTCCTCTGACCTGCCCCAGCTCCCCCACCACTGTGCCCACGTGAAAATCCATCCATCCATCGGGGCCTGTGTGGTCATCAGGGGACATGCCAAACTCGTGGTGACAGCCTTCGGAGGCCCTGTAACCTCTCATCTGGAGGGATTTCTAGCAGGGGCAGGTGATCTCTGTGGGAAGGCGGTGGAGGCCTCCTGAGATCTCCTATAGGTAAGAGTCTGATTGGGAAGCCGGCTCCCTGAGCCTGTGGGAGATGTACTTGCTGTCTGACCCATGAGGGCTGTAACTCTGTCCCCTGGCCAACTTGGCCAGGAAATCCAAGCTGATAGTTACCATTGTGAGTTAGAGAAGAGAGGCCCCTGGTGCAGATCTGCGGGTCTTAGGATGACGTTGGAAGTGGTACTGATCAGGCCAGATACGCTTCTGTTGACCTGCTTATGTCTCTCTTGTGGAGAAAACGGTTTGTCTTATCTTACGCTATCAGAAGGTTAATTGATAAAGTAGCGTTAACCACAAAGAAGCTTAGTGTTTAAAAAAAATTCCCTAGCAAGTATTGAAATTTCTGAAGTATGTATATCACTTGTACAGGGTTAATCTTGAAATAATACTTGAAGACTTTTCATTAGAAATATATCCTATTTTTCATCTTAAGTTGGAAATTGTTTTTGACAAAATTGGTTTTGTACCATTAGAAAAGAAAAATTGTAATTTACATTCTTATTTATTTGGGGTGTTTCATCCTCAGTTTTAATTTTCAAACGAAGACATGACACTCAGCCTCACGCTGCGGCTCCTTTCCCACTGCTGCGTACTGGAGGTCTTCCGGCGAGAGCCGGTCACTGTGCATTTGTCATTAGGAAAGGGCAAACGGATTCTGAATAATCCTCAAGTGAAAGCAGATTTCTGTTCCTCACCCCATTTCCCTCATGTCTTACTTGCTGTGTGTGGGTGCGCCCCTGTGCATGCGTGGGTGCGGTGCGGGTGCATGTGCCTTGTGCGTGGGTGGGTGTGTCTGCACACATGTGGGCGTAGACAGATGTGTGTCCCTTGTGCGTGTGTGGGCATGGGCGGGGGCGGGTGCAGGTGCCTGTGCGCACGTGGGCGTGTGCCTTGTGCGTGGCGTGTGCGGCCCGCAGCAGCAGTGCCCCCTGCTCTCCCGACATCATCCTGCGCCGCTGTCGTCACCCATCTTCCTGTTCTGTCAACACCCAGCCTGCCTTTGGTCTGACTTCCCCGGCTGTCCCCACGCACTGTCCTGTCACCTGTGTGGCCTGCAGCACCTGACCTGGGGCCCTTTCGTGCAAGGGCCCCTGACACTGGCTTTAGGGTTCCTTAGCAGGTCTCCTGAGAGAGGAAGCTGGACTTTGAAATCCCCTGCTTCTGATTTGTTGCGGCTTACTTTTCAATCTCTGAGGGACTTGCTGGGCGCTGCTGCCTCCCGGGCGACGTTCTGCGTGAATATCATTTGAAATAGTCTGTCTCTGGGCAGGGATTTTCTCATGGAGAACAGTAGTCCAGTCTGGAGTGTTTGTAAGAACAGGCTGCTGCTACATCGTGTGTGTGTGTGTGACGTGTCCCGTGTGGCGACTGTGTATGTCGTGCCCTCACTGCAGAGGACGCTGGTTTGGACGGTTCGTGATGTCATTTCTTGTTTCTCTTATGTTCCAAGAAAAGGCTTGTTGCAACGTGGTTATCGCTGACTTTTCCATGGAACACATTGGATAGATGCCGCGGATCTTATGGGTTTACATGGTTTTGTTCTACTGTTTGGAAGGTATGACAGGCAACGTTTTGACAGGATGTGAAAGTGGCTCTTTCTCTGGCCTGGGTCCCGGTCATGGGACAGACCTGCTAGGGAGATTCTCATCACACTCTTTCTCCGTTGGAAGACTTTTCTTGGTGTAGGGATACTTACTGCAGAAGCCATGGCATTATTCCTACTCCTGTGAGTAACTTTTCAAATAGAAATGAAGTGTCCTGTGTAAAGATTTCTAGTAGTGAAAGGGACCAGCGTGTCTGAAAGCAAATGTCCTGGAGCCTTCCTCAAGAACGCTGTGACGTGTGAGACATCCTGAGCCTTACTCAAACACGTTCCAGGCAAATCTGATTGTGTGGTGGTCTCAGGCTATAATGGGATCCTTGAGGGTAATGTTGTAGAGGATCTAGAAAACTGGATGGCTTTTAAGTTACTCATTTCTGTTAAAAATTTTCTCATGAAAGGGAGTCCTCAGGTCGGGGCCGTTAGGGAAAGGTGTCACCATGCACAACAATTGTAACTTTAAAAAGCATGTTGATTTTTTTTTACAAATTTAAGTGTGCTGGGGAATTCCTTAAATTTTGTGCAATAAACTATTTTTTGTTAAAGATTTTCGTATTTCATTGGGGGGCCTTATTTTAATATATATATTTTGCCATATTTGGGAGTAACTTTTATTTCATGTTGCTGTAAACTGTTTAACTGCTTGTCTTAAAAGAGCACTTTACTGTTCTGCTAAAAGATTCAGATGGGTGTGAAATCTGACCACAGTGGAAGAATGGGAGTGTGTTCGCCGCACCCTTCCCCCTAGCCACTCTGCACCTGCTGTCACACGCAGGGGGGTGTGAAGGAGAGAAATTTTGCTGAGCAGTCCAAGAGACCAGGGGCAGGTGCCCTCCGGCCTGCGGGCATGTCCCTGTATGGGGGGCTGCCTTCACCGCTGGCTCTCCACGACTGTAAGGGCTGACAGCAGCTGGACCGTAAGTACTTCTCTGAGCCTCCACCTCATGGCCCAGTTCCCCTCTTCCATCCGCATTCTTTTTTTTTTTTTTTTTAAAGATTTTATTTATTTAGGGGCGCCTGGGTGGCTCAGTGGGTTAAGCCGCTGCCTTCGGCTCAGGTCATGATCTCAGGGTCCTGGGATCGAGTCCCGCATCGGGCTCTCTGCTGAGTGGAGAGCCTGCTTTCCTCTCTCTCTCTGCCTGTCTCTCTGTCTACTTGTGCTCTCTCTCTGTCAAATAAATAAATAAAATCTTTAAAAAAAAAAAAAAAGATTTTATTTATTTATTCAACAGACAGTGATCACGAGTAGGCAGAGAGGCAGCCAGAGAGAGAAGGGAACCGGCTCCCCGCTGAGCAGAGAGCCCGATGCGGGGCTCGATCCCAGGACCCTGAGATCATGACCTGAGCTGAAGGCAGAGGCTTAACCCACTGAGCCACCCAGGTGCCCCCATATTCTCGTTTTGATCAAAAAAGAGTTAGCCGGACACGGAAGGTCTTCCGTTAAGTGTTCCTATTAATGACCAGCATGACAAAACTGTACAGCCAAGAAGTAAACTAGTGATCACAGAATGTGGCTTTGTGGTAGGCTTTCTGCAGTTCTTTCCTGGGCCGCTCCATAACCAGGGGCCAGGGACACAGGCACTGCACAGCCTAAGGGCAGGATCTGACCGCCTTCTGGTCCTTCTCGCCCCAACTCCCTGAAACGGGGCGGCTGCAGTCTCGGTTTTCTCTACAGCGATCAGGAGAGGAATGGTTCTGGCCCCGAACCTTTCCCTTTCGTCTGTAAAGTTGCTAAACCTTTGCGAGCACTGAATGAGCGCATGCATGGGTTTCGTTTGAGGCTTGCTGCGCCCTCTGTGGGCATGCAGTGGGTGGTCATGGGAGGCTGGGCACAGGTTGGCAGCAGCCGCGTCCCGGCTCGGGAGGTGGTAGGTGCAGCGGGAATGTTGTGCCGAGGGAAGGACCCACGTCTTCCCATGGAGGGGGAGCCTGGTGTTTAGAAATCACCAGGTCAGCCAGACATGTCCTACCTCGTGCAGACTGTGTGAGAAATTCAGACAGGATTGTTGATGCTGCTCCTGTCCGGTTCGGGGGATAGGCACGAGCTGCTGGAAGAACCTGCAAGCCTTTCCTAGCAGGAAGGAATTCGCAGTCATCAGCGGCGTCCGAAACCAGCAGCAGCAGCCCCGGTTTGCCCCTTGTGCGCGCTCTCGCTTGCCCGCGAGTGGTGCAGATGCTGGTAGCAAGCGTACTTTGGCGATGTCTTTTCCTGAAAACAATGGGCCGCACTAAACTGTGTTGCTCTTCCTTTTTTGGGGGGCGGGCCTGTTTGGTATGGGGCGGGCACTTCTCGCATCCCAGCTTGACTCCTGGAGGTCAAGGGCTCGGGAAGCAGCACAGCACTGTGACGTCCCTTTCCAACTGCGAGCTTCCTGGCCGGGTGGGAAGTGTGTGGGTCACGGCAGCCTCGCGGCGGGAGGGCAGTGGCTCTGGGAAGCCCCTGAAGGTTTTCATCCACTCGGCCCTCCCTCTGGCCTGGGAACCGCTGGAGGAAATGGTCCACAAGCTTTTCACACAATCTGGGTCACAACTCCACGGAGCAGGGAATGGGCGCCAGCTTAAAGGTATCTCACAGGACACCTCATTTTGTTTGTGAGCTTTATTTTTTTCTTAAGATTTTATTACTATTTTCAAAGATATCTTTGACAGAGATAGTGCATGCTGTACACAAGCAGGGGGAAGGGGTAAGCCGGCTCCGCTCAGCAGGAAGCCTGTCGCGGGGGATCCCAGGAGCCTGAGGTAATGACCTGAGTCCACTGGCAGATGCTTCACTGACTGAGCCACTGAGGTGTCCCAGAGATCCATTTATTTGGGAGAGAAAGCGGAGGGGAGGGGGAGAGAGAATCCCAGGCAGACCGCCCCGAGGGCAGAGCCTGGTGACGTTTGATCTCAGGACTCTGATATCCCGGCCTGAGCCAAAATCAAGAGTCGAACACTCAACCGACTGAGCCTCTCAGGTGCCTGGGAGCTTGAAATGTGCATTTGGGAAGACTCGATGGGTATTTGAAAGGGATTTTCCTAGTACCTAAACCTCGGAGGGTTGAAAGCTGACTGCCTCCTCTTCATCTAGAAAACCGCACCTTCCCCTGACCGGCTTCTTCGTGGTAGCGACACAGTCCCGGTGGTCTCTGAACCCGCCAGGTTTGCCGTCCTCAACATCCTCGTCCCTCACCCGGGCAGCCGTGCTCACGGCTCCTGAGAGTGTTTCGTGCCCCTCCTTTCTCCGTGTCTGCCGAGAGCCTGGCTTGGCTCCGGAGCCAGCCCTGTGCTAGCCTCCTCCACTCCCGTCCGCGGTGGACGTTGGCTTGAGTTCCGAGCACGCGGTGTGGCTGTCGCACTGTCTGCAGTCTGGCCCAAACCAACCCGTCCCACTTAGTCCAGTCAACATTTGGAGTTCTGTGGTAAGCACTGGTGCTCTCCACCAAATGCTGCTCCTCCGCTGCCTTCTAGGGGGGACGGAAGGTGCCTGCCGTGGGGCAGGAAGCTTGGCGCATTAGGGCCAGCGAGATGGCCTGCAGGTGTGTCCCTTCTGGGCCAGAGCACTGACCTCGGTTGCACAACGCCCCACCCTGGCAACAGCATGAGGATGGCCACGTGGCGGCAAACGGGAGCAAGACATAAACCTGGTTCTCTCAAGCGTCTGGAGACCATGACCAGTAGGCTTAGGAGATCCCTGTGCCCTGCTGGGGCATCTGGACTCCTTCCTGTTCCTAGTGCCACCCCTGCCTCGCCTTCACTCACGGATGGGGCAGTCAGGCTTGATCCCAGAGAGAGGGCGCTCCAGGGGGAAGAAGCCTAATTGGGGGCATTTGATGATTCCTACGTGTAAACGCCCTTCCTGGGCAGAGCTGAAGCTCCCACGTCCGTGGACCTCGGAAGGGATGTGGGCTTTCCCAGGAGACTCTGGCACCTCGCTGATGGTCCCCAAGGGATGTGGCCAAAAGCAGAAAGCAGACCTAGCTCATCTCCTTCATAAAACCTTCCCTAATCCCCAACCCACAGCGTTCCTTTCCTGTGTACGTTCGCATATAGGGAACTAAGCTTAAGGCAAACAGTTTTTTCGGGGTTGTCCCTTTTCTCCTATGAGATTAGAGGGTATCAGGAGCTGGAGGACAATACTGTGGATCCCACTCAGCAACTGAGTTTCATTGAACAGACGAGCCTTAAAGTCAGCAACTTTGGAGACATATGTAAAGAAATACCAGTTGGGGGATGCCTGGGTGGCTCAGTTGGTTAAGCAGCTGCCTTTGGCTCAGGTCAGAATCCCAGCGTCCTGGGATCAAGCCCCACTTCAGGCTCCTTGCTCAGCGGGGAGCCTGCTTCTCCCTCTGCCTCTGCCTGTGCTCATTCTCTCTGACAAAAAAATAAATAAAATCTTTAAAAAAAAAAAAAAAGAAAAGAAAAAGAAATACCAGTTGGATTTTTTTCCTTGCTAATTTGGTGTAGAAATGGTGGCAGGACACATCAAACAGAGTATATTTATGAACTAGGGATAAATGCCCTTTATTAAAGACCTCTGGAAATTCAGAAAGATTGCGACAGCCTTGTGTAGAATGACGTTTTTGCTAATCTGCATGTGGAACTGCCCGGCTCCCTTGCCAGCAAGGCTTCCTTTTGGGCTCTGCTGTGCCCTCTCCCAAGGGTCCCAGCTGCTGCCCGCTGTGACTGTCCCTTGTTACTCGCAGACCACCTGGCATGGGCTGCTTCCTGGCTAGACCCCCACCACAAGTAACATCACATGTGGCTTTCCCTTCCCTTGTTGAAGGGTACTCACGACATGAAAACGAGACTTTTTCACTCAGTCGTTGACGGGTGCCATCCCTGGCCCTCTCGTGATCTGGGATTGGAAACGGAGTTAGGGATTAGGATAGGCGTTAGACTACCAGTAGGAATTCGATCAAACCTGTTCCTCTCAGAAAAGACAATCAGTTCCTCCTGGTTTATTCACTGGAAATCCACTTCTACCTGCAAGGATTTACATCTCAAGTTCTCTCACGTACAGCTCAGCGCTCAATAGTGGTCAGTAACAGGACTGGCTTCCTGACATCAGAATTACTTCCCCATGATCATCCCACTCTTACTTTTCTTTTTTTTTTTTTTTAAGATTTTATTTGTTAGAGCGCAAGCACAGGCAGACAGAATGGCAGGCTAGAGGCAGAGAGAGAAGCAGGCTCCCTGCTGAGCAAGGAGCCTGATGTGGGACTCGACCCCAGGACCCTGAGATCATAACTCGAGCCGAAAGTAGAGGCTTTAACCCACAGAGCCACCCAGACACACTTTCCTTTTTACGTATACACGAAATTTATACTAAAAGATTTTCAGTGTCTGGTTTGGTGAGTTCTGGTAACTATCCACCAGTGTGTACGGAAGCAAGACATGGAGCTTTCCTTCATGGTACCGGTTCTCTCATGCTAACCACCCCACTCCGAGGGGGCCCTTGCTCTGATTTTTTTTTCTTTTTGGATCTTGCTCTGATTTCTGTCCCACAAGCTTTGGCTGTTTTTGAGACTCTTACAAATGGAACTGTACAGGGCACACTTTTGTGGGGGGGCGGTCCTTGAGCTTAGTATGGTTCTCTGATTAATCCGTGCTACTGCTGAATATAGTAGGCACCACAGGAATTTTTTTTTTTTTTTAAGATTTTATTTATTGGAGAGAGACAGAGCACAAGAGGGGAGAAGGTCAGAGAGAGAAGCAGACTCCGCATGGAGCTGGGAGCCTGATGCAGAACTCCATCCCGGTCTCCAGGATCATGACCTGAGCCGAAGGCACTTGCCCAACCGAGCCACCCAAGCGCCCTAACATCATAATTTCAAGTGAGAGTTCCACAGTTCGGCGTTTATCCAAGCACCTGGGCAGTTCCTGTTTGGGGCTGCCACAAACACGGTGTGGACGTCCACCTTCCTACCTAGGACTGCACTGCTGAGCCACAGAGCAGCGGAGGTCCAACTTTGGGAGAAACTGCCTCGCTGTTCTCCAAAGTGCTTAACTCCCCTGACTCCTGCCGGCACTCTGAGAATGCCGCGATTACTCCACATTCTCACCAAAATCAACCATTCTGGTGGGTGAGAAGCAGTGTTTCCTTGTGGCTTTAATCTGCATTCCACTCACCTTCAAATTTCCACTTCTTTTGTGCCCAACACGCTGTCAGTCCTACCCCATTAAATGTTTGTACCAAGGATGTCACATTTCTTCAGGGTTTTTCCTCCATTAAAAGAAATGTATGAGTGAGGTTCACCCATCTGAGGCCCAGGAGTTTTGACAAGCATATAGAGCGCTTCCCTCGGCCCCTGCAGCTCCTCTGCAGCACTGCGCCCGAGCGGGAGGCATGGGATCCCGCAGCCTGGAGCCCGCCCAGACCCTCCGGCGCAGCTGCTCGCCCCCACGCCTTCCTGAACCCTCCGCGCCCGAGGACTGCGGCCGGGGAGGCCAGTTGCACGGTGACCGGCTCCGAGCACAGGCCGCAGCTCCTGCTTACTCAGGCTGCGGAACCTTGTTCTAAAAGCGCGCGGCCCCAGGAGAACCCAGGAAACCCCGACTCTCGCCTGCAGCCCCCGCGAGCCGCCCTTCCCACCGGGGTCGGGCAGAGCCGGGGCGCTCGGGGCCGCACCGTCCCGCAGCCCGCAGAGCCCCCGGCGGCCCCCAGCCCCGCCCCCCAGCCTCCCGGACCCTCCGCCCCGCCCCCCCCCCGGCCCCCACCGTCCGACCCCAGCCCTCAAGACCCCCGCCCGGCCTTCGAGCCCCGCCCTCCGGCCTCCCCTCCCGCCGGCGGGTTCCGGGAGCCCCAGGTCGCCGCGCGCCGCGGCCGCGGGACCGCCCGTCTCAAGACCCCGCGGCCCGAGCTGCCCGCGCCCCTGCCTGAAGGCGCCCTCGGCCGCCCCGCATCGTCAGGGATGCGCCCCCGGCCGCGCTCCCTGGCCGGGCCGCCGGGCACGGGGACGAGCGCACGGGGACGAGCGCCCCGGCCCGCACGTGCGGTCTCGGCCCCGCAGCGGCCACCGCGGGGCGCGGCGCCGTCAGGCAGGGGCGCGGGCAGCTCGGGCCGCGGGGTCCTCGCGCGGGCGGCCTCGTCCACGGCGGCGGCGGCGGCGGCCGGGCGGTGGCGATGCTGTGGCCGCGGCTGGCGGCGGCTGAGTGGGCGCCGCTGGTCTGGGAGCTGCTGGGCGCGTCGGTGCTGCTGCTCGCGGTGCGCTGGCTGGTGCGGCGGCTGGAGAAGCGGCCGCGGGGCCCGGGGCGGAGCGGACCCCCAGCGCCGCCGCCCGGCGCGCCCACGGACTCGGCCTCAGACCCCGGTGAGGCCTGCGCGCCGCTGCGCCCGCGCCCTCCGGTCTCCGCCCCGGGCCCCCGCCCTCCCCGGGGCCCCTGCCCTCCCCGGGACCCCGGCCCGCCCCTGCCCTCCCCTGCCCTCGGCCCCTCCGGTCCCCGCCCCGGGCCGCACCCTCCCCGGGGCCCCTGCCCTCCGCTGCCCTCCCCTGCCCTCGGCCCCTCCGGTCTCCGCCCCGGGCCTCGGCCCCCTCCCTCGCCGGCCCGGATCGGGGGTTCCGGGACAAGACCTGAGTGAAAGTCGGGCGTCCTGAGCGCTCGGACGGGGGGACGCTGGGAGCTGCGGCGGCGTCGGTGCGCCGGGCCGGCGGGCCCTTCTGCGAGC
>NC_081564.1:384267-419573 GCF_022355385.1 Mustela nigripes
TCCTGCGGCCGGTGCTGTCCTGCGGCCGGTGCTGTCCTGCGGCCGGTGCTGTCCTGCGGCCGGTGCTGTCCTGCGGCCCGTGCTGTCCTGCGGCCCGTGCTGTCCTGCGGCCCGTGCTGTCCTGCGGCCCGTGCTGTCCTGCGGCCGGTGCTGTCCTGCGGCCCGTGCTGTCCTGCGGCCGGTGCTGTCCTGCGGCCGGTGCTGTCCTGCGGCCCGTGCTGTCCTGCGTGCGCCGCGGCCGTGGGCGCTCCGGGTGCTGCGCGCGCTGCGGGCCTCCGGGAGCCTTTCCCGCTGGCTTGGCTGCCCCGCGCCAAGGTCTGGGTCCTTCCGACTCCGAGAGGACGGGGAGGTTCTCGGAGCAGACGGCGAGGCCGAAGCGCCCACCGTGGGATGCCCGGGCGAACGCGGCCCGCAGGGGTGACTTCTGTCTCTCGTCCCGGTCTGCAGCTGAGGGGACCGGCCCGCCCGGGAAGGCCCGGCCTTGGCCGAGAACGCAGGTGGGGGCAGAGACAGCCGGGAAGGCGGGCCTGCGACCCCGGGTCCCGCGGACCCCCTCCCGTTGGCTGCTGCTGGCTTTGCCTTCTCTCATCCCCTTAAGACAGCTTTAGCGGGATTTTTTTATTTTGAAGATCTTATTTATTTACTTGTCAGACCGAGAGCACAAGCAGGGGGGCGGCAGGCAGGGGAGAAGCGGACTCCACGCTGAGCAGAGCGCCCGATGCGGGGCTCGATCCAGGACCCTGAGATCATGACCTGAGCCGAAGGCAGAGATTTAACCCGCTGAGCCGCGCAGGCGCCTCTGGAGTGTCTTTGTGTGTGTGTGTGTGTGTGTGTGTGTGTAAAACTTTCCTTTTTAATTTTTAATTTTCTGTTTTGAAGTCATTTTAGATTTCTAAAAAATTGCAAAAAGAGTATGACAGAAATGCACATGTGAAAAGAAGCTCAACTTTTCCAGCTAATAGTGAAATACAAATTAAACCGGAAATGAGATATTACACCCGTTAAAATGGCTAAAATAAAAATACCAAAAATGCTGGTGGAAATGCTGAGAAAACTGGGTGTCTCATTTACTGCTGGTAGAAATAATAAAGCTTCAGCCAGCCCAAAATCAGTCTGGCAGTTGCTCAAAAATGTTAACTGTGCACTGCTTTTATCTTAGAGAAATTTTATCTTAGAGGGCATTTATCTTAGAGAAATGAAAACTTATTTCTACGCAAAAACCCATATGTGAGTATTTGTGATTATAGTTTCTAAACACTGGAAGCAGCCCAAATGTCTCCCGAGGGCTGGATGGCTAAAGGGACTGTGGCACATTCATACCTTGGAGCACTACTCAGCGGTGAAGAGGAAGGCGGTGCTGGTTTCTAGGGCGTTATGCTAGTGAAAACAGCCAGTGTGAGATGTGTATTGTGTGATTCCATTTATAATGAACATTCTTGAAAATTTACAGCGATAGAGAAGAAATGAGTGCTTGTCAAGGTTTGGGGACAGGGGCGGAGGTTGGTGTGACTGTAAGGGGTGGTGGAGATCTTCGATATGGTGGAACCGTCGAGTCATTATCAATTTATTTATTCATTTAGATTATTATTTTTTTTTAAGATTTTATGTATTTATTTGACAGATCACAAGTAGGCAGAGAGGCAGGCAGAGAGAGAGCAGGAAGCAGGCTCCCCGCTTAGCAGAGAGCCTGATGCGGGACTCGATCCCAGGACCCTGAGATCATGACCTGAGCCAAAGGCAGCGGCTTAACCCACTGAGCCACCCAGGCGCCCCCAATTATGAATTTAGGCGGTCATGGGATTCTGTGCAAAGACAGCAGGGTGATACAGGCCGTGGCAAAGCTTGGCCCCTGTCAGCTTCCTGATGCCCTGCTGCGTGTAAGTTGTCACCTGTGGGGCCGCCAGGAACCATCCATACTAGTTTTCAACTTGAGTTTATTGGTTTTTCCAGATAAAAAGTTAGATCCAGGGAAGTGTTCCCTCAGACCCGGACGTTAGTATCTTACATCAGCACTGTAAGCAGGACGGCCTGGAAGCGGCCCGTATTCACTGTGCGCACCCGACTGGGTTTCCACATTGTCATCTTTGTGCTCGGTCAGTCAGGGTTGGGCAGATACTTGGGATTCTAGACCATGGGGCAGCAAACCGCATCCTGGCAGCCAAACCCAGCCTCTCCTGTTTCTGTAGAGTCTTACTGGATCCATGGCTGTCGTGAGTGTTGGAGAGAGCTTCAGCCCCAGTCTGCGGCCCTTTACGGAGGTTTGCTGACCCTCGTTCTGGCCTCAGCCTCCCCTTGCTTGTAGCTCCCTTCTGCTGGCGAGGGAATCCCAGATCCAAATCCTGGCTTTTCCTCAGCCGTTCATCGGGCTGCCTGCTGGTTCCTAGAGTAGGCAGAGGGGGCTGCAGAGTGCGGCCTGTAGCATGCGTGGCCACATAGTGCTTTTCATCGACTAGGTCAGTTCTCTCCCACCTGTTTGTTTCTAACTTGCAGTGCAGTGGAGCTCACTTGTTCTGGTTTGTATTCCACTGGGGGGCCTTCCCCCATCTTTTTTATTTTTTTAATTTTTTTAAAGATTTTATTTATTTGACAGACAGAGATCACAAGTAGGCAGAGAGGCAGGCAGAGAGAGAGAGGGGAGGAAGCAGGCTCCCTGCTGAGCAGAGAGCCCGACGCGGGGCTCGATCCCAGGACCCTGGGATCATGACCTGGGCCGAAGGCAGCGGCTTAACCCACTGAGCCACTCAGGCGCCCCATCCCCCATCTTTTTTAAAGCAATTTTTTAGTATGTGAAGCAAACATGTTCCTAAAAGTCAGAACAAATGAAGTCACAGTGTTGCCCTCTGCTGGGCTGGCCCTCAGGACAGTTCCTCTTGTCAGTTTCCACCCTCCACCCCCAACAGTTTCCCAAGCTCATTAGTTTCTGCTTTATTCTTCCTTTTGTACAGTTTTGTATATTGTATTCCTAATATTAATGACAGTGTGTTAAAACCGTGTCTTTGTTTTTACTCAGATTGACTTTGAGCGGATTCTGTTGTGCTAGATTAATAAGCCTGTGTTAGTTGATGACTTAGTAACCAGAACTGACTGTTAAGCGTAATTTGTCAGTGTCAAACACAGCAGCACAGGTTTGACGGGTATTATTTTACCTAATTTTCATTGCCGCCTAAGAAGTAGAGCTGTTATTGTGTCCGTTTTATAGGGGAGGAAACGGGCTTGGAGTTTGCACAGCGTGTCCAAGGTCACATGGTTACTGCTGTGACGTGCCCTACTCGTTCGGCCTGGCGCTGGCTTGGCTGCAAGGACAGAACCCCCTTCAGACTAGCCCAGGTTAGAAAGGTAGATGCGGCGCATGGACATGGGAACGGTATGAAAACTGCTCTCGGAGGAACAGATGCGGCCCCTGTTTATTCGGGGCATCCGCACCGCTTCTCCTGACCCCGTGCGTGTGGCTTCTCCCTACCCTGTGCCTTTTATATCAGTTTCCTGTCCCTGAGCTACCTCCGTTGCTCCTGTGTCCAGGTGCTGCGGGAATCTGCTTAGGTGCGCTCCCTGGGTAGAGTCCTGGGCCAGTAGGCCACCCCCTTCAAGTTCTTTGGCAGCTTTTTGGGGCTGTGCAGCACATTCATTGTTTAAAAAGCTAATATCGGGGCGCCTGGGTGGCTCGGTGGGTTTAAAGCCTCTGCCTTCGGCTCAGGTCATGATCTCAGGGTCCTGGGATTGAGCCCCGCATCGGGCTCTCTGCTCAGCGGGGAGCCTGCTTCCCCCCACCCCCGCCTGCTTCTCTCCCTACTTGTGATCTCTGTCAAATAAATAAATAAAATCTTTAAAAAATAAAATAAAAAGCTAATATCCCTTTTGCAAATAAGGAACGGCCATTTTTGAGACCTTGGAATTGGGTGGGGGAAGGTGGCATTAAAATTTGTGAAAAAAGGTTTACAGGGGCACCTGGAAGGCCCGGTCGGTTGAGCTCTGGCTCTTGGTCTCAGGGTCTTGAGTTCAGGCCCCGTGTTGAATTCCATGCTGGGTGTGGAGCCTCCTTAAAATAAATAATAAAGAGATAAATAATAAATCCATAGAAATAGGGTAATATAATGAATTCCTGGTTTGTAGTCATCGTCTAGCTACAATAGATATTAATATTTTATGAATCTTATTTTATCTGTCACTTATCTGCCCTCCCTTTTGTTCTCCTGCTAGAGTAATTTATTTTAATTTTTTAAAAGATTTATTTATTAACTTTAGAGGGAGAGCAACTCAGGCAGACTCCCACTGACCACAGAGCCCCCACATGGGGCTCGATCTCACAACTCCAAGATCATAACCTGAGCCGAGGTCAAGAGCCAGACCATTAAAAAATAATAAATAAATAAATAAATAAGTCAGTCAGACCATCGGGGCACCTGGGTGGCTCAGTGGGTTAAAGCCTCTGCCATCAGTTCAGGTTATGATCCCAGGGTCCTGGGATCAAGTCCCGAAGCAGGCTCTCTGCTCAGCAGGGAGCCTGCTTCCTCTCTTCCTGCTTCTCTGCCTACTTGTGATCTCCGTCTGTCAAATAAATAAATAAAAATATATATTATAAAAAAAGGTCAGACCATTAACCAACTGAGCCTCCCAGGCATCCCTAGAGTAATTTATTTATTTAAAAAATACTTTATTATTGGGGCGCCTGGGTGGCTCAGTGGGTTAAGCCGCTGCCTTCGGCTCAGGTCATGATCTCAGAGTCCTGGGATCGAGTCCTGCATCGGGCTCTCTGCTCAGCAGAGAGACTGCTTCCCTCTCTCTCTCTCTACCTGCCTCTCCATCTACTTGTGATTTCTCTCTGTCAAATAAATAAATAAAATATTTTAAAAAAATACTTTATTATTTTTATTTTTAAATCGGAGAGAAAGTGAGCACAAGCAGGGGCAGTGGCAGGCAGAGGGAGCAGCAGGCGGGGGAAGCAGGCTTCCCGCTGAGCAGGGAGGCTGATGTGGGACTCCATCCCCGAACCTTGAGATCATGACCATCAAAGTCAAAGGCAGCCACTTAACCAGTTGAGCCACCCAGGCATCCCACCCCTAGAGTAATTTAAAGTTAATCTTGAAAGTTCTATCATTTCATCTGACAGTACCTCTTAGAACTGTATACTCCTTGGTTTTATTGATACATTGTGTAATTCTTTCTTCATCCCTTTTAGGAGTTTCTCTTTTTCTTTCCTGTGGTTTAATCCTTTGTATTTATTCCTTGTTATTCCTGGTGTATTATTGGTATTAGAATCACTGTCCACATGCTCATGGCTCGCAGGTCTTTTACCCACTCTGAACTTGTAAAGCTTGGACTTGAAAATTGAAATGCCCTGTTGGTGGCCGTAAGGTGTTTCTGACGCTATAATGCTTAAGTCTCCATCTGTCAATGTCTAGGATTCTCTGTCTCAGGAGTCACTCCTAGGCATCCGGACTGGAGATCTGGGTGTTATTCTAGACTGACTGCAGTTCCTCAAAACCCTCCCTGTGGCATCTGATACATCCACCCTTAAAAACCTCCAGTTTTTCTAATCTGAGCCCTTGTTTCCAGCCTGTTACGGTAGCACTAGTCTGTGCTCCCTGATTTCTTACCTTCTTCCCAGTTGTTGCTGACCATGCTTAAACCGTGCTTAAACCTGCAATCCCCAGGCTTAACTACTCTTTCTCCAAAGGTATGGATTAAAGCGTTTGCTGTAGCTCAAACCCACTTGCTGGGTAGCTGTGTAACTTGAATAAGTTACTTAGTGTCTCTGTGATCGAGGTTCTTCATCTGTAAAATGGGGGTGCATAGTAATTATAACCTGCCACACGGAAAAATCGTAGTGTCTTTATACGAGAGCCAGGCTCTTGGAAAGACCCAAAACATAAAACATTAGCTACTTGTTATTAGTATTAGCAGAATGACTCCAAGAGTTTCTTTGTGGCTCCCCTGGCTAAATCTCTGGATAGATCCCCTTTATTTATGGAATAAAGTACAGAATATCAGCAGACTGTATTTCTGGAGTTGGCGTTTTAATGGGGTTTTTCGCTCACTGTGTTCCACATTATCCTTTAGCAACAAGTGAGCCTGCCTGTTTCCCCAGTATGCTTACTTTCCTAGAATATTAGTGTGATTGTATCATGGAATAGTACCAGTTCCAACGTCCTTATCCAGAAATTGCTTATTCTAATTTTGTTTAGATTATTATCAATTTGGAGACCAAAAACTTCAGAAAGTTCTCTTAGAGGGCGTATAGACTAAAAAAATCTGGAGAAACACCGAATTGAAATGAAACTGAAGCCAGCTTTTTTGCTACTGCTGTGTTGTTTTGTTTTTTTTAAATAAGAAAAGATGTACTTATAGCCATCACCTTGATTTTTGTTGTCTTGGGCCCAGGCGAAATGACAATGGATGCCATCTTGGCGCGACTGAAACTCCTGAATCCTGATGACCTTAGAGAAGAAATTGTGAAAGCCGGATTGAAATGTGGACCCATTACCTCGACCACAAGGTTCATCTTTGAGAAAAAATTGGCTCAGGCTTTATTAGAGCGTGGAAGAACGCTGCCTTCACATCCTCCTGGCTGCGACACCTCAAGTGCCACTGCTCTGAGCCAAGATGCACAGAAGATGTCGAAGTCTGCTGTAGAGAGTCAGGCTGAGCAGGTCGGCTTGTCTGAAGACAGAGATTTTGGTTACAGCGTGGGCTTGAATCCTCCAGAGGAAGATGTCGTGACATCTAAGACCTGTTCCGTGCCCTTCAGTGCTGCCACTGGGGTCAGCGGCCACAAAGCTGTGACAACGGCGTCTGCGGAGCCGCCTCTGTATTACGGGGTGTGCCCGGCGTATGAGGACACGCCAGCGAGAAATGGTAGCGTAACGGGCACCTGGTGTCTCTTCTGCAGGTGGTTTGTGGGCAGCAGGGGCCGGGGCTTGTGAAAATCTCAAACCCCAGAGAAGAAAAGAATTTAATCACCATAATCTCACCCACCCCAAGTGAACCATTGTTAGCGTTTTTAGGTAGAACTCTGCTGAATTATTTATAAATGTATATCTGAATTTTTAAAAATGAAGAAAATTGGTTTCTGTAAGACATGCTTCACCTTACAAATGGTTTTGGCTAGCTATCATTTGATTAGTTCCCTCCTTTTTTTAAAAGATTTTATTTACTCATTTGACAGAGAGAATGAGAGAGGGAACACAAGCAGGGGGAGTGGGAAAGCGAGAAGCAGGCTCCCCGCTTCCCTGCAGGGAGCCCGATGCAGGGCTTGATCCCAGGACCCTGAGATCAGGACCTGAGCCAAAGGCAGACACTTAATGACTAAGCCCCCCAGGTGTCCCCCCCTCTTTTATTTTTTTTATTCAACAGAACCTGAACACATTTTATGTTAATATAAATGGCTTGTGCAGGTATAAGTAGTTTTCAGCATCAAAGAATTGTAGTTTTTAAAACAAAATTTTTTTTTTAAGATTTTATTTATTTATCTGACAGAGAGAAATCACAAGTAGGCAGAGAGGCAGGCAGAGAGAGAGGAGGAAGCAGGCTCCCGCCGAGCAGAGAGCCCGATGCGGGGCTCGATCCCAGGACCCTGAGATCATGACCTGACCCCAAGGCAGCGGCTTAGCCCACGGAGCCACCCAGGCGCCCCTTAAAACAAATTTTTATTTGAGAGTGTGAATGAGTGAGCCTGTGCAAGCAAGTGTGAGCCGGGGTTGGGACAGAGAAAAGGGGAGAAGCAGGCTCTCTGCTGGGCAGGGAGCTAGATGCAGGGCCGGATCTCAGGACCCTGACATCACGACTTGAGTCAAAGTCACATACTTAACTGACTGAACCCCCCCATGCCCCAAAGAATTGCAGTTTTCAATCAGACGAAAGTAGATTTAGCACTGGAAAGCATTAATGAAAGCCTAACGTTGATTAGACTGTCAGAAATTACAGACTGGGGGGCGCCTGGCTGGCTCAGTGGGTTAAAGCCTCTGCCTTCTGCTCAGGTCATGATCTCAGGGTCTTGGGATCGAGCCCCGCATCGGGCTCCCTGCTCAGCAGGGAGCCTGCTTCCTCCTCTCTCTCTGCCTGCCTCTCTGCCTGCTTGTGATCTCTCTGTCAAATAATGTCAAATAAGGTAAATGTTTTTAAAAAAATTACAGACTGTTATTATGGTGATGTCATTTGTGGTGATACCCCAAAATAGATTTGTTAGCCATATTATGTACCATGAGTAGAATGGAATATTGTTCACCATAAGAATTTTTTAAAGGATTAGTGACACTGGAAATGGTCATGATGCAATTTCTATTTATTTATTTATTTGTTTGTTTATTTATTTATTTATTTGACAGACAGAGATCACAAGTAGGCAGAGAGGCAGGCAAAGAAGGAGGAGAAAGAAGCAGGCTCCCTGCCAAGCAGAGAGCCCAATGGGGGCCTGGTTCCAAGACCCTAAGATCATGACCTAAGCCGAAGGCAGAGGCTTTAACCCACTGAGCCACCAGGCACCCCTCTATTTATTTTTAATCTTTATTATAAAAGTTGCCTTTTTTTTTTTTTAAGATTTTGTTTATTTATTTGACAGAGATCACAAGTAGGCAGAGAAGCAGGCTCCCTGCTGAGCAGAGGGCCCGATGTAGGGCTCGATCCCAGGACCCTGAGATCATGACCTGAGCCGAAGGCAAAGACTTAACCCACTGAGCCACCCAGGTGCCCCATAGTCATCATTTTTAACTTGCTTTTATTATTTTTTTTATTTAGAGCATTAATTCAGGAATTTTATTTTTTAGTATGAAATAGTATCCTTAGATATAAAGTTAAATGTGTACAAAATAACTTATTTTTATATACATGTCCACACATATGACCAAGCTTATTAATCATGTTTTTTCACTAGCTAAGGCACTTTTTCTTCAAGATTAAAAATCTGAAATATTGGGACACCTGGTTATCTCAAGGCAGTGGAATGTACAACTTTTGATCTCGGGTTTGTGAGTTTGAGACCCATGTTGGGTGTAGAGCTTACTTAAAAATAAAATCTTTGGGTGCCTGGGTGGCTCAGTGGGTTAAAGCCTCTGCCTTCAGCTTACGTCATGATCCCAAGGTTCTGGGATCGAGCCCTGCAGTGGGTTCTCTGCTCAGTGGGGAGTCTGCTTCTCCCTCTGCCTGCCTCTCCCTCTGCCTGTGCTCTCTCTTTGTCAAATCAATAAAATCTTAAAAGAGAAAATAAAAGATTAAAAAAATGGAAAGGCAGATGTTTAGCCACTGAGCCACCCAGGTGCCTCTAAAAAAAAATCTTTAAGAAAAAAATCTGAAATTGGGGCGCCTGGGTGGCTCAGTGGGTTAAGCCGCTGCCTTCCGCTCGGGTCATGGTCTCAGGGTCCTGGGATCGAGTCCCGTATCGGGCTCTCTGCTCAGCGGGGAGCCTGCTTCTCTCTCTCTCTCTCTCTCTGCCTGCCTCTCCATCTGCTTGTGATCTCTCTCAGTCAAATAAATAAATAAATCTTTAAAAAAAAAAAAAAAGAAAAAAATCTGAAATATTAATATGAGAGAAAAATCAGACAACTGGATAACAGTTGTTTATTACAAAACCCATGGTCTTCAGGCGTGAACTAAGTGACGGTGTCTCTGGTTACTCCTAATTTTCCTGTTACTTTTCCCATGCAGAAAGGATTTATGTTTATGAAGATAGAAAGGAAGCATTGCAAGCTGTCAAAATGATCAAAGGATCTCGATTTAAAGCGTTTTCGAGTAGAGAAGATGCCGAGAAGTTTGCTAGAGGAATTTGTGATTATTTCCCTTCTCCAAGCAAAGCCTCTTCACCTCTTTCTCCTGTGAAAATGACATCGGTCTTCAGCAGCGGTGGAGTGAAAGGTAAGTGATGTGACGGCTCATTTCTGGGTGTTACTGTCCTTGGCGCCCAGGTGTTCTGTGCTGTCTTCCCCATGGACTGTAACTGGTTTTCTCCTCTGAGAGAAGTCTGATTTGCACGGGAGTAGAGAGCCAAGGCCCAGGCCGTGGAGGATGGGTCGGTTGCCTGGTCTGAGAAGGACCCTGCGGAGAGAGGCAGCGGGGCACTGAGCGGGCCAGGCGTCTGCTCCAGTGCCTAAAGCTGGCAAGGCCAAGGGGGAAGCATCAGAAGGACCACGGGGGGTCCTTTTGTTGGGCTCCTTTTGTTCCGTCTCTCCTTGCTGCCTGTGGGACTTGGGCTTTGCTAGATGCCGAGACAGCCATTTCCCCGCTGAAGCTCCACCTGCTTCCAGGGCTGGGCCGGCTGCTCTGACCCAGACCTGCTCTGACCCAGTCTGCAGAAGTCGAGCTCACCTGCACGACCTGTCTAGTCCGAGATCTGACCTTACCCACTCCGGCTGCAAACCAGGGTCTGTGAGAGGCCTTTTCCGTCAGCACCGTGCAGAATCCCAGCAGCCTCTGACTTTCGCCTAGCATCCGTCTTGTCCCCTCCAGGAGTTCACAGGTGTCCTGTTTCCCAGGCCGCCTGGGACTCCCGGGGAAGGCACCTTCTCCTTGTGGACATAGGCCTTCCATCAAAGGCCCCATCTGCTGCTTTCCCCTCATCCTAACTTGGCCTGACACAGGTGCCTCTTAGAGGGAACCGGGGTGATTTTGCACAGTTGGTGGTCTGTGCAGACAACCCTCCAGAGACTGTTTCAGACACTCCCAGGTGGTTGTAATCAAACAACAACAAAAATCACTTCGGCTCACTCTGCCTCTGTGGGCACGTTCTGTGTGCTCGGAAGTTCTTGCGTGGGTGCGGCTGCTGTGCTGTTACGGAAGTCCAGTCGGGTCCTTCCGTGCTTAGGCTCGTGCTGTAGTGACGTTTGTGCCATGTTGCTGGCGGGGACGTGTGCCCTTCGGCTCTTCTTGCGAACTGGTTCGTTCATGTTACCCCCAACTAGGTTTTAAGCTTCTGTGGGAGAGATTTTCGTGGCCCTCAGTGTAGCACACAGTGGGCGATGAGAAAATGTTTGTGAAATTCAACGTTCTTAAATTCTGTCTCTTAATGACAGATGCCGTGTACTCCTCAGAGTCAGAAACTATCAACAGAGAACGAGCAAACAGTTACAAAACCCCCCGTACTCAAGATCTCACTTCCAGACTCCGAAAAGCTGTGGAGATGGGAGAAGCCGACCTCTTTTCGGATCTGACCTGGAGTAACCCCCGGTACCTGATCGGCTCCGGCGACAATCCGACCATTGTGCAGGTAAGCCTGCTCCGAGGGCTCTTGCCTCGGCCAGCCGCGGCCGATGGAAACGAGGCTCAGCACGCGCACTTTTCTTTCAGGAAGGGTGTAGGTACAACGTCCTGCATGTCGCTGCCAAAGAGAACCAGGCTTCTATCTGCCAGCTGACTCTGGAGACCCTGGAGAACCCCGAGTTTATGCGGCTCATGTACCCCGACGACGAGCCGCACATGCTGCAGCAGCGCATCTGCTACATCGTGGACCTGTACCTGAACACGCCGGACAAAGCGGTGAGCGGGCCCCACCGACGTGCTCGCCCGTCGCGGCTGTCCCCGTGAGCGTCCACTGCGTCCCGCGGCGTGTGGACGGGAGGTGCGCGGCGACGGAGCTCGGCCAGCTTAGGAAGGGGTGGGCGACAGCCAGTCACACGCGAGAGTCCTTCCCTCCCGCCCACCCCCGACGCTGGGCAACCGGAGTCCCAGCTGTGTGCAAAGACAGGTCCCTCCTGGCCTTCCAGAGCGGCCTGAGCTGGGCTTTGATGGGAGGATGAGCCAGTGTCGGAATTTAAAGAAAGAGAATTGAAGGGGTTTTAGTACTTTTTATTCTAGGTATCTACATACTACCTTTTTCTTTTTCCACTTAATAATAGGAATATTTCCTATAGAAAGGGTTTTTTTTTTTTTTTTTTTTAAAGATTTTATTTATTTATTTGTCAGAGAGAGAGAGGAGTGAAAGTGAGCACAAGCAGACAGAGTAGTACTCAGAGGCAGAGGGAGAAGCAGGCTCCCGGCTGAGCAAGGAGCCCGATGCGGGACTCGATCCCAGGACGCTGGGATCATGACCTGAGCCGAAGGCAGCCGCTTAACCAGCTGAGCCACCCAGGCGTCATTTGAAAGGGTTTTTAATGGTGCACATGCTTACGTAAAAATTTCTCAACAGAAGCACTTTACGTATTTATAAGACATTTTATGTATTATGAGACAGAATCCAGTGATAGCTTAGAGCCAAGGATTATAAGCTCTGAGCAAGCCTAGGAGTTTGAAAAACTGGTTGGCAGGAGAGGGAGTAGCAGAAGCATGTTGGAGTGGGGCACCACTGTTTCATGACAACGTGTTGAATGTGACACGTTGAACTCCAGAATTGCAAATCAAGACTAACTTATGTATTTATTTATCTGACAGAGAGACACAGCGAGAGAGGGAACACAAGCAGGGGGAGTGGGAGAGGGAGAAGCAGGCTTCCCGCTGAGCAGAGAGCCCAATGTGGGGTTCGATCCCAGGACCCTGAGATCATGACCTGAGCCGAAGGCAGAGGTTTTAACCCACTGAGCCACCCCCTCCCAAGATAACTTTTAAATCAACAAGAGAGAAAAGGGGGAATAAAGATAAATTTGGCCAAGATAGCAGAATTATAGAAGGAAGTAAAAGAAAACAATGATTATATGAAAGCAACATAAGTGTAAAGACAAAGGAGCGAAATCAGAGTTATGTCCGTTCAAACGAAGGGTGAGCGGACTCAGGAAGGGCTCCTGACTGGATTAGTACAATCAGGAAGTGCGATTGGAACATATGAGAGAGAAACACAGTTTTCCCTGACGTCTGTGCAGTATTCACAGAAAATGCGCAGATGCACGTGCATGGGGACCACTTAATACCTTCTGGGGCGTTACAAGCCGTCTTTGACCATAACTCACCAAGAGTTGGAGTAAGTTCAGTTGTTGGCCACAAACGTGTCAGAAGTCACGGGCACCACAGACCAGCGCGGTGAGAAGCAGGGCTGTGCCAGCCGGCAGCATTGGAAGAACCCAGACCCGGCTGTCTGTGCGGGAGCAGCAGTTTCCAGCAGGGGTGAGGAGAGAGGTTGCGGTCAGGTGTGCACATTTGGAAGCAGGTTAGAGATGGGCGTTCTGTGGCGTGAAAAAGAGCCGTGGCTGGAAGGAGCAGTGGTGTTGAGGTCCCTTTGGATGCTCTGAATGAGTGAGAACATTGTCCCCGATCTGCAGTGACCATGGTCCTCCCACTGCCGCAGGCCTGGCAGGGGAGGTCAGGCTTCTAGAGCTTGGGCCACAGGCCTGGAGTTGTCTCAGGTACACTGTGAATCAAAGTCGTAACTTGGAGAAGGCACCAGGGCAGGTCTAGCAAAGGACAGCCTGTTTTTGTAAATAAAGCTTTATTGGAACACAGCTATGCTCATTCTAAATGTTTGGTTTCTGGCCCTCAGCTGAGAAGGTTTGCCAAGCTGGACAAGAGGGCGGGATGCAGTTAGAGCTGCTGTGGGCAGGCACCTAGGGGCGGGATGCAGTTAGAGAGGGCTGCTGTAGGCAGGCACCTAGACGTTTCCGGGTTCACGGCGGCAGTGGATGTGAATGATGAGATGGTCCTAGAGGCTGTGGAGCAGGGGATGGGTGCTGCCTTGAGGTTACTTGCTCATACAAGATCGGTCGGGTCACCTAGAGGAGGACTTGTGGACAAGCTGGCAGTTTGAGTGCTTTTAAGCAAGGTCCATGAGGAGTCTTGGCAGCCTGGACGAGAAACTAAGGGGATGGCAGGCGTACGTAGCATGTGGAGGGCAGAGACACCTCCCAGGGACTTCAGAGCTGGGATCTGCAGTGCTTGGTAATCACAGGTGGACTGCGTGGCCGTGTCCCCGCTCTGATAGACGTGAATGGGTTCTGTTTTGGCTGTGCTGCATTTGAGCCTGTGGTCATTCAAGTGAGGGGACCCAAAAGTCATTTGCTCTATAGTTGTCAGTCACAGGATGCTGTTACACTAAGGCGCACGGATCTTAAGGCCTTAGTTGAAGGTATCTGGGGAGGGGTGCCACTAAGGGCAAGTGAGAGCATTGACAAGCATCCCGGGGTCAGGAGTGGAGAGTTTCGTTTACTAGATATTAGCCGCTAGAGAGAGTTTCTTTGGGTACAGACTGCGTTCATAGACTTTGTTTTATTCTGGGTGTTGCCTCTACTTGTTTATCTCACCTTTTTTTTTTTAAGATTATTTTTATTTATTTAGAAACAGCACAAGTGGGGGAAGGGCAGAGAGAGAGGGAGAGAGACACTCCAGCAGACTCTGTGCTGAGCGCCGAGTCTGACGTGGGCTCAGTCTGACAGCTCTGAGATCGTGCTCCGAACGGAAATCACGAGTCACAGGTGCCCCTGCTCATTTCCTCTTTTGAGCATCAATTACATAACTCTGTACTGGGCCTGAGTCTTTAAAGCGCCGTTTACTGAGCAGGTGTCTTGCCCTTGTTCATTTATAAACTCCCCCGGGCCTGGCACCCCCCCAACACTGGCAACAGTAACTGGGGCGCCGGCCTGGCCTCCAGCCCTGGCTTAGAGTGGGCACGTGCTGATGCGCCGGTCAGGCCTCAGAGAGAGTACCAGCGTCTTTTTATGGTCTTCGGATTTTGAGGGTTTTTGTTTGTTCTGCTAAATACCTATTTTTATCGTAAACAACCTTAGGAAACAAACATTTTTAAATAAGAAATACTCTTTCTCTGCACCTTTCTCAGGGTTATGACACGCCGTTGCACTTTGCTTGTAAGTTTGGGAATGCAGATGTGGTCAACGTGCTTTCTTCACACCCTTTGATTGTAAAAAATCCAAGGAATAAGTTTGATAAAACTCCTGAAGACGTAAGTATCTATTAAAATGCTGTTCCTCTAGTGTTAGGCATGAAAATATGTGAACTCGTAGTCTTGTTCATAGCTACTGTACAGTCCCAGTACTGACTGTGTGAATGTGTTTGCCTCGTGGGCGCACCTTAGAGCCATGATTACTGAGTAAGATGCACCGTGAAGAAGAAGACGGTTCTGTAGAATCAGGAGGGAGTAAACTGCCCATGTTGGCTGATTTTATTTTCCTGAAACTGGTGGTCATTCGTTCTCAGCACCTCATGAGTTGCTTTTTTTTTTTTTTTTTAAGATTATTTATTTATTTGACAGAAATCACAAGTAGGCGGAGAGGCAGGCAGAGAGAGAGAGGGAAGCAGGCTCCCCGCCGAGCAGAGAGCCCAATGTGGGACTCGATCCCAGGACCCTGAGATCATGACCTGAGCCGAAGGCAGTGGCTTAACCCACTGAGCCACCCGGGTGCCCCAGCTCATGGGTTTTTTATCAGGTTCTCTCTGTGCATACCTCGGTTGACCAGGGAGTCAGGGAATGGAGGAGGAGGAGGTGGTGATGGTGAAGGTGATGGAGGTGGTGGGAAGCTGGTGAGGATGGTGGTCGTGATGAGGTTGGTGGTGCTGAAAGCGGCTGACATGTGCTTAGCTCATTCCGTACCAGGTGCTGTCCTAAGCCCTCCCCGGTGTTCTCACCTGACCCACACAAGTCTTGTGAGGATTGATACTGGCAGTTGAGCAAAATGAGCTCTAGAGAGGGCAGAGAGAGGTCATCTGTGCCTGGGAGGTGGGGGTTGGGGAGGTGGACCTGACAAGAGCTAGGTGGGCGATCTGGTTCCGTGCGCTGGAGCTATTGGCTTGCT
This sequence comes from Mustela nigripes, assembly GCF_022355385.1. Lineage (NCBI taxonomy): Eukaryota > Metazoa > Chordata > Mammalia > Carnivora > Mustelidae > Mustela > Mustela nigripes. The sequence goes on from NC_081564.1 coordinate 399,921, forward strand.
GACCTGGACCAGGCACCCCTTTGAGATGGGATCTGTAAGGGCTCCAGGCTGGTCGTGAACGCCGCCTTTGTAGCTGCTGTGGCTTCCTAAGTAGTGCTTATGTTCTGTAGAACCTTCAGAGTACACATAAGCAAAGAGAGAAAATTCACCGTTCAACAACTCAGAAATTACTGTTTTTTTTCATGTGTCTGACTCAACTTTTTGTGTGCATGAGTGTGTGTGTTTTTTCAATATATTTGTCACTTGTTAAGGGCTATTCCTAAAGCATTTGCCATTTGTCACAATCGGTTACACATTTAAAAAAATAAGTTGCGCTGCTGACAGGACACAATAGAGTTGTTTTCTCTCACAGGCTGGCAGGAGATGGCAATTCTGTGGCCCCTTCCGTTTTTGAAGGGTACTGGTTTTTTATTCTAGCGAAAATGTTCTCGTTGCTACAGTTCTCTAAGGGGAAAGTTGACTCCTGTAGTAGCAAGAAGAAAACACTGTGTGGCACGCTAAGTAGGAATCCTGCTATAATCAAGCCAGACAACAGCCACGGACAGGCCCAGGCCAGGGAGCTCTTGCTGCTAAACATTAGTGGCCTGTCGGCCTGTCTCCGCCCTGACCAATGGTGCCTCTCCGGGCATAAAACTGGAGTGTGTAGTTGAGCACGAAGAAAGACAAAGTTCACCCATAGAGTTTGTTCTCGTCCTGACCACTGCAGCTTTCACAGGACATTCTGGAAGAAAGACCGTTTTGTTCAGCACATGTCTTCTGATTGTGGGCTTCATGAGGTTTTCAGCATTAGGACACAGTCCTTGCTTTGTTAGTTTTAAAAGTTGCTTTTATAAAATTATTTTGGGGGAAAATGTGAGAAATTAAGATACAGACTGTTCACATACTGTGTCTTTTTAAAACAGGTGATTTGTGAAAGAAGCAGAAATAAGTCTGTGGAGCTGAAGGAGCGCATTAGAGAGTACTTACAGGGTAAGGTGGGGCCTGGCGCGGGGGCGGTGAGGACCGCCAGTGGGAAGGCCCTGGACTGCGCGAGCCTGGCCTTACGCGGCAGGAGCAAGCTCCGCTCTCAGGGTGGCAGCCCTTCCCAGGGTGATCTCCTGCTCCTGGACCCCCAGCTCGCACGCCACTTGTTGTCATACAATCCCTCCTTGGAAGCCTTGACCGTCTCTGGGAGACGGCAGGTTGTCTGTCGTCAGACTGGTGCTCATGGCATCACCCCGTGATGTCTGCAGGGATCCCACGTGGTGGTCCCTCTGGTTCCCGCCCCCTGAACGCAGCCTGCACATCGCCAGGGCAGAGGGTGGAAGGAGCCCTTTGGTCTGGCGTTGGCTCGGCTCGTCAGCAGCGCCCTGTCAGCCCTTCTGGGTGCCGCCTTCTGCGCCATGGCCTGTCTCTCCTTTCGTGGTTCTTGGGCCCCCGCTTCTGCTAATCTTGTTGGCACACAGAGTATGTGGGACTAAAGAGGGGTGTCTGCCCTGCCTTCCTGTCCGTCCTCCAGGGGAGGAAGAACATGGGGCTAGTTCAGTGGGTCTGGCAGAAACCGGCCTCTTGCCCAGAAGCTCTGGCTCGGAGCTTCTGCACACTCTTCATCACTGATCATTTGCGAAGCCCCTGGTGTTCCTCGGTGACGGTGATGCAGCCGCTGATGCGGGGCCACGCCCAAGCAGACGCCTTACCTGGGCTGTCTCCTCCTCCCAGGCCACTACTACGTGCCGCTCCTGAGAGCCGAGGACACATCATCTCCTGTGATTGGGGAGTTGTGGTCTTCAGACCAGACGACCGAGACCTCTCATATCGGCCACGGGGGAGGCAGCCCCAGAGATCCTGTTCTGACCTTGCGAGCCTTTGCGGGGCCCTTGAGCCCGTCCAAGGTGAGCTACTGTAGAAGCTTCTGGGAGCCAGCTCCTGGCTCTCCCCACCAGGAGTGTTGGGTATTCCGGACCGGGGCTCGTGGAACCCCAGTGTCTGGTGACGGGGCTTGAAGGACATCTGCGGGAGGAACAGGAGTGCCTTGAGCTGTCCCTCACCGGTGAGCCGGCATGAACGTGGTGGTGAGCCCACGCTTCAGAGAAGCCTAGTTTACCTGGGCAGCCGCCATCATCGCCTGGCCCTTCTGTCCGTGTCACGGCCCTTCCCGTGCCACGTGCCAGTTGGGCTGGGCTGTCCACTCCCGGATTTGGGGGCGTGTATGGCCGCAGTGTGCCGACTGTGAAGTTCACCTTCAGGGCTGAGGTATTTCCCAGGCTGTGTGTCCTCTTTCTCGTTAGAGATTTTAAAGGGGCGCCTGGGCGGTGTGGTTGGTGGAACGTGTGACTCGATCTCAGGGTTGTGAGCTTGAGCCCCACGGTGGGTGTGGAGATAACTCAAAAATAAAATCTTAAAAACAAACACATAAGAGGAGACCTACTGTATTAATATTTAAGAATAATTATCTTATTTTTAAAAATGTATTTATTTGAGAGCAAGAGAGCAGGGGTAGAGGGAGAATCCCAAGCAGACTCCCCACTGACGCGAGGCCTGACACAGGCCTGGGTCCCAAACCTTGAGACCATGACCTGAGCTGAAACCAAGAGTCAGATGCTTCACCAGCTGTGCCAGCCACGCGGCAGTGTTGATAGTTGTAAATAACTAGTTACTTGCAGTTACGGAAGTGTCTCCAGGAACAGGTGTTATCAGGTAGGTTAGATCTGGTTGCATAAAACAAAACTCTGAGTGACTTAAAAACATAAACACTCATTTTCCTCTTGTGTGATGGGAAAGTGACTTGAGGCTCTCCGTGTGGCAGCTCTGACCCTCACAGCCCAGCCTGGGCCCCTAAGAGGGAGGCTGTGGAGCCTTGCCAGAGCCCCTCGGTGCTGCTGTCCTAACGTGGCCCTGCGGTCTGTCCAGCTGCCACACAGGAGGGCACGTTGCCCAGGGTGTGAGGCCAAGGAAGGGTGCCGGGAGGCACTCCGTGGGCTCTGGTGCTGGTGCTGCCCGCGACTTGGGGGCATAGCACAGCTCAGGACGTTTTCTCCTCAGGCGGAAGATTTTCGCAAGCTCTGGAAAACGCCACCTCGAGAGAAAGCAGGCTTCTTTCACAATGTCAGGAAGACGGATCCAGAAAGAGGCATGGAGAGGGTGGGAAGGTACTGGCTTTAGCACGGCGGGACCGGAGCTGAGTGGCAGTGTCGTTTTGTATGTTGCATGCTTCTGTGTTGGCTGAGGACAGAGAGCTGTTCCAGCTGCAAAACAGTCATACCTGGGAAGTGCTCATGGGGTTGGGGGAGGGGTGTAAAGCCTTTTCCCTGCGGTCTGACTCCTGCAGACGTCGCACACTAGTGGCAGAGGTTCTGGCGGTCCCTCTCCAGGCAGAGACTCATGGCAGCGTTTTGTATGATGGCCGTACGGGGGGGTGTCGCTTGGCAAAAGAGCAGGAAATAAAACACAGGAGGCGGTGTGGCCAGAAGCTGCTAGTAAAAAGTCCATGAAAAGTGTTTTCTCCATAGTCAGAAATCTAGATAACAGTGTTAAAGCTACACTGAATTGTTTTAAAACTTGTGTCTCAAAATATAGACTTAATTTTAGATTCCCAGCTTGAGCTTTTGTGCCTAAACAAAACCAGAATTCTCTCCAACTTCATACAGTTGTTTTAAGGAAACAGGATGGCTATTCTGGTGATAGGGATTCACGTCTGACCTGTTGCCTCTGTAGCGTGTGGTGCGCGTGGGGTGGCCGCGGCCCCTTCTCTCGCCATGGCTTCAGTGCGCACAGTGTGGCGGCCCGTGTCCGAAACCTGCTTATTAGTCTGGCCGTGCTTGAGAAAACGCCGAGTACTGTTTTACGCCACATTTACGATACAGTCAGAGTCACAGCCGACACTCCAGGCACTGCTTGGCCCTTCTGACACAGTGTGGCTGTTTTCTGTGTGGTCCGTTCCGTGTTTTCCGACTGATGCATTGTCTTACTCTTGCAGGGAGTTGGCTCGTGAGCTGGGGTACCCCTGGGTCGAATACTGGGACTTTCTGGGCTGTTTTGTTGATCTGTCTTCCCAGGAGGGTCTGCAAAAGCTAGAAGAATATCTCCGTCACCAGGAGGCAGGCAAAAAGGCCCCACAAGACTCGGGAGCAGATGAGGCCTGTCGTCAGGAGAACCCCTCTACCTTTGGTAAGGACGCACAGCGGTCTGTGGGTTCTCAGGACCAGGCCCTGCCCTGTGGGCGCACCCCAGCAAGCACGTCCGTGTGGAGAGCCGGCGCCTGCTACTTCTGTCAGCCGCTCGTGTTCTCGGCTCCTGGTGTCCTAGCGAGTCAGGCGGGAGGGACCAGCCCCTGTCCCGCCCCACGCAGGCCTGTCCCGCCTCACGCAGGCCTGCCCTTGACCTTGGTCTCATTTTCCTGCCTTTGCAGGTGGGGGCTGGACGCTGCCATGTCCCTGTGCGGGGTCTTGCTTGGCTTTTCCCAACGGGCAGCGCAGGCGCTCTCTGGGAGTCTGAGCAGGTGGATCTGAAGGGGAGGCCGTTGGCTGCTGGTCTTGGGGATTTGCGGCTGCACCGCATGATCCCTCGCGGACTGTGTCACCCACCCCTCAGAGGAGCTGCTCTTTCCCTTGTAGGCCGTGCTGGGAAGTGCAGCAATTCCATCTCTGTGAGGGCGTTTCTGGATGACGACGACGACCTGAGCTTGGAGGAGATTAAAAATCGACAGAACACGGCTCGAAACAACACCCAGCCCACAGTTAGCACTTTTGGGGACTCGAAGTGTGACATCCTTCCCTTGGAGCAGGAGACCAACCTTATAGAAGCGTCCACCCTGACCAGTCCCCACGGCAGCAAGAATGGGTTCTGTGGCCCCCTGAGCGGCAGCAGGACCCCGGGCAGGAAGAGGCCGGAGGCCCCAGGCGCTGGAGAAGCGCTCATCTCGCCGGTCTCCGGCTTATCGGTTGAGTTTGATAAACTGCAATTGCAAGACCTAGGAAGTAATTTTCCCAAGACACCAAATAAAAACGGAAAAACTAGGGACAGGAAGAGCTTCACATCAAGAACGGATGCCACGAATGACTTGTTAGAGCCGCCTGCTGCTGACGCGCTTACGGAGAACCAAACCAGGACAGAGAGCGAAATGTCAGCCAAAATGGCTAAAATACGTCTGGGTCCTGATACTCCTGTGCCCGAGGTTCAGCAGAACTGTGGTTCCATGTCCTCAGAGCCCTCAGGGGTCCCCACGACGAAGGAGCCTGTGGAGAGGCTCTTCCTTTTTGGGTACGAGTGGGGGGTGTGCACGGGCGTGAGGCTGTGGGAGTGAATGTGGGAGCGCGCCTGCAGCTGTGGCAGGCCGTGGGGTGCCACGTGAGCTCACGTGGCACTGTTCTAGTTTTCTTAAACCTTTTCTCTGCCCACGACCTGGTCGGACGTGCTTTTCTGGCTCCCAGCTCTTGCCCGAGTGTGTAGCTCCTGGTGCGGTGTTGCCGTCCAGGTCGGTGGGGCGCGCGCTCTGCTTTCCAGCCCGGCCTCACGCCTCGCTCTGCTCCCAGGGAACTGGTTCTCCCCAGAACAACTGGAACTGTACCGAGAACTCGGTGGTTCTTGGTGGAAGAAAGCCCATCCTGGGGTAATCTCAGCCTCCCAGGGGACAGGCCTTCTGGGTCGGGCTTCTGGTCGGTGACCCTGGAGGTGGAGATACTCAGTATTGGGGCCATCACGCCCCCGGTGGGACAGTGCCTTCTGTCTGCCAGTGTGGCCTCTGTCGCTGCACAGCCCACATCGTGGCCCTGACAGCTGGGTCTGCTGGTGGCAGGAACGGACCCGCAGCTCCTGGCCTCTGCTCGCCCTCTGCTCCTGTCCTAGGCTCTTGAGTAGTGGCGTTGGAAGTCTTTTTAATCACGAGTGTTTCTGCTTTTTCTTTCCTTTTTTTCTGTCATGTAGAGAGGAGCCGTCAAAACTGGATCGAGATGTTTTGGCCGCTCTGGAGTGTACAGAAGTGGACCCTCAGCGGTACCCGGCCGTGCACAGATGGAGGAGTGCCGTCCTGCGCTACTCCCCCGCTGACAGACAGAGGTCTGTGGTCTGCAGGGTGACCTGTGTTACACCGGGCTCGCTGGTAGCTGGCTTCCGGGCCGCCCGCTGGTGACTCAGTGTGTTCACGTAGCGCTTCGTTCGGAGCGCTGCTTGGCCAGGCTGACACATGGCACCGGACGAGGCCGCGGCTGGCGGACCCCGCGCAGACGGGTGTGCGGTTAGGTGGGAAGCGGAGGGTGCTGCTGACCCAGTGGGGGAGCAGGTTAGAAGCAGCCGGGAGCCGTGTTCGGGGCCACACGGGACTCGTGTGGAAAGTCATAGGTTCTGTGAATCTTCGGGGCTCATGGTCCTGAGGTTTGCAGCACCCGTTCTGGAAGCGGGTGGTCCCCCAGGGCTTGGGACAGAGCCCATACCACCCGTCGGTGCTGACAGCGCTTTCTTGGTTTCCTCAGTTGGCCAAGCCCTGCGCTGAAAGGGAAGCTGGAGTCTCAGCAGCTGGATGTCGGTGGTCCCCACAGCTGCAGCCCCGGGAGAAGCCCTGGGAAGCCCGGGCCCGCATCCCACTCCCCAGGCCTGGGCAGCCCTGGGCGCTACAGCCCCGCGCATGGGAGCCACCTCCGCAGAATGGCGCACCTGGCACAGCTCACGGCCTTGTAAGGCTGCTCCAAGCTGCTGGGTGGCTCGTTCTCTTCTTTGTTTTTAAAGGAAAAAGGGTAAAGTGTTTATTGCTAAAACTTACCAAAAAGAATATATTCTGATTAATTTATTAGTCCTCATTTTGAGAGTAAAAGGTTTTTAGAAAATGCAAATGTTTTGTATAAAATTTAGTTTTCTGGGGTTTGGGGAGAAGTTGATAGAAGCAAATCCAGTTACAAACTTTCTGAGAATCGTGAGCGTGTAACAGTGTGGACTTGAGCTCACGGTGGGCAAGCGGAAGACGCCGTTCCCATCGTGAGTGTGCCAGAAGCCTGGGTGAGTGCCAGAGCCGGGGCTGCCAGTCCCCCGTTCTTACAGCAAAGATGAATTTCGTGCCATCTTCCTTTTCTGGGAAGGGTCTCTGACTTTTTCGTTCCTGATAGAAATCTTTTGTTCTGCCGCTTGGTCCCAGTGGCTTAGACCAATTGATAAGGTGCGTGTCTGGGGGCAAACAAACGTGGAGATGACTTAGACTTGCAAGTTTGACTCATCGCAAACATTTAAATTAGTGACCAGAAGATAAAACCAGCTTTTCTCTGGGAATAAATTCTCTGGTCCGTGGGAGTCCTGGGAGTGGTCCCCGCACTTGACGAAGCAGCAGCTCTAAGGAACCTGTGCTGCCGGTCACTGGTTTCATTGCAGGGTTGTGCCAATAAAGTGATCTTTAAGTTCCCCGGGTTTGAAATTTATTGCATATTTCCAGAATCACTTCCACTGGATTTCCTTTATGAAAGAGTGTTGCATTGTAGTATAGAAAGTAGAGATTTGAGTCCCGGTCAGTAATCTTGCTCCATTTATTTTAACTTCCCCGTGGCCATGACCTTCTGGGGGTCTGCCTGGAGCATGGGGGTCATCTTAGAACCACTGCCGTGATTGATACCCAAATCTCCACACCTGAGTTACTTCTCTCCGGTGTACACGACTCTCGCGCACTGGGGGTGCTCTGTGAATATTTCCAGTGTTTGATCCAAAATGGAAGACTCTACCAATTTTTGCTAAATCCAGTGCCTTTTGTAAATCACTTTTTATTCTCCTGAAACTTGCTTTATGCGAATATACAGGGATACTAAGTAGGCGTGAGATTTTGTTGTTGCTGTTTATAAGAATTCTGAATTGGAACTTGTGTTTAAAAAAAAAGAAAAAGCTTATTTCTTTCATCTGCTAACAAGAGACAGGTCAGGAATATTGGAATCAAGATTTGGATTTTAAAACTTAAAAGCTGGTTACACAGGGTGTTTTCACTTGTGTAACAATCTGGATGTAACACAGAAAAATACATTCTATTCTGAAAGTCAGTGGCATTTACAAACGGCATATTTGTTCTCAAAAGAAATTAGAATACAGATAGTACATCACAGCAATGATCTGTTTTCTGTAAAATCCTGTTACGCATATGTTGTAAATATTAGGATGGAAATTAAAAGTGTTTCTGTCCAAATTTTGCAGACTGTGGTTCTTATTATCTGAAGGTTTAGGTTATCTTTGCCTGTTTGTCCATTTGTTTATATAAGGTGGTCCTGGCCCCAGTTAATGCACTTTTTTTTTTTTTTAAAGATTTTATTTATTTATTTGACAGAGATCACAAGCAGGCAGAGAGGCAGGCAGAGAGAGAGGAGGAACCAGGCTTCCTGCTGAGCAGAGAACCCGATGCGGGGCTCGATCCCAGGACCCTGAGATCATGGCCTGAGCCGAAGGCAGAGGCTTTAACCCACTGAGCCACCCAGGCGCCCCCCCCCCCCAGTTAATGCATTTTTAAACTACTTAATGAAATAAATTATTATTAAAACCATGTGGTAATAATTCTAAGCTTTCAGAAAAACTGTTCTTGTGGGCAGCTAGGCAAAGTCCTGTTTTTAGTAAAATCTTAGGTAGTGTTGTAATGAAACAATCCGTTAATCCGATAGTGGTGAATGCTGTTCTGCGGCCCCTTTTATACGTAACACGGTCTTAAAAGACTTGAACTTTGATTAAGCTAGCACAAATTTCATAATTGCCGTCGGAAATGAAAAACCTTTCCTGTGATGTTAACAACTGGCGTGTAACTTTAGTTCCAAAGAGGTGCTGGGGACCCCTCTGCCACAGTGGGGTGGTGCTGCGGTTCCAGGCACAAGGGACGCAGGAAAGTCCCCTGGTCACTGACTGGGGATCACCACCCCCAGGGTGTTACAGAACGAGTTCCCACCTTATGGGGCACGTGTCCGTTTGCAGCCGTTTTGGAAGTCTCCCGGGTTGGAGCTGAACCTGGTCCCTGTGTTCAGAGGGCAGAAAGGGACTAAGGAAAGGGTCAGGCCACTCCAGCTTGGTAGGTGGCAGTCTCGTAAGCAGAAGACTACACGTGAGGCTCGTCTTGGGTGGCCAGACGACTAGATGCCTGCGTCCACCCTCCTCCTAATCCGGAGAGTTTACATGGAAGCCCTTCTTGGCTGAGCCCCACCTCCCCGTCTCAAGGCCACGTCCTGGCAGCAGCCTCTGGGATGGGACAGGGGAGGGGGGGCGCGTCCAGGGATGGGAGGCCGAGACGAGCTCACCAGTCGGTCGGCAGTCACGTCTTTCTGAAGACCTTCCTCCCGAACCGCAGGGACCACAGACAAATACTCTTGACTAATTTGGGATGTTTCCAGTAACTTTCACAGCTTTCAGAGGGAGCGGTGGTCTGGGATTACCGCCTTGACAGGCCGTGACTTCGGATGTCATCGCTCACTGCGCCATGGCCGAGTTGGGTCTCCTTGCTGGGTCTTCAAGGCATGCACTTCTCTTGTCCGACACTGACGTTTTGCATTTGTGCACAAAACCTGTAAGGATTTTCTGTTTTGCAGACAGCACTGAGTTCCTTTCCTGTCTCAGAATAAGGTATTTTGGAATAAATAGCACAACCAAATAGGAACTGGCTGCTCTCTGTTCCCACTGTCGTCCGTTCCGGTTCCCTCATGTTACACAGGTTCCGGATTTGCAGGCTTCATTTTGGCCAAACTTAGGATACTGTTTGCTGACACAAGTCTTCAGTCATCTGCCCCACCTCAGACGAGCTTCCGTCTTGGAATCAGGCCCCTGTGACCCAGGTCAGCACCCACTCTTGCTCCTTGGCTGCATCCCCCTGTGTGGACTCGCTTTCAGTTTCCAAAATGCTGCCCTTCTTCTCAGGATGAAGTGAAATGCTGCCGTAAAGGCAGATCTGAAGTGGCTCAGTCGTTAAGCCTCTGCCTTCCACTGAGTCATGATCCCAGGGTCCTGGGATCGAGTCCTGCCTCGGGCTCCCTGCTCAGCAGCGAGTCTGCTTCTCCCTCTGCCCCTCACCCCTTTCGTGTTTTCTCTCAAACGAAAAGAAAAGGGCAGATCTGAAGGTGGTAGAGTGAGACAACTGTGCAAAGCCCTTGAGGGAAGGGAGTTGGGGACCTGCCACCTCCACCTTCAGGCATTTGGGTCCAAGGGTCCAGGTCTCAGGCTCGGTGGGACATGCGGCCCTTGCTTTCCTGGGCCGCCTCCACTCCTGAGGTCAGAGGTGTAGTGCCTGTTACTTCTCTGCTTTGAGAAGCTGGCACAGCGCCTGGCCTGTCAAAACGGTTTCTAGAAAGTGCATAGCGGGAGCCTGTGGAAAACCATTTCTCTGGCTCACTGTCCTGGGTCCGGGCCTCAGCCGCTGGTGGGCAGACGTCCCGCGAAGCCGTCAACCCTGAGATCACAAAATACCGGGGCAAAGAGCCTTCTGCTGCGGCAGCCGCAACCATCCCAGCAGCTCTGGGGCTGCTGTCTGGTGTGCAGCATGGCTCCCTGTTTTCTTGAAAATATTTACAATCACGACTTTGAAAAATCAGTAAAATAAAACTTTTATTTGCAGTTATCTCCAAAGTTACAGAGGAATGGATCAAATGTCCCAATTAGTTTCACTGACTGCATAAAATGTTCACAACCACTTCATAGAAACTGTAGTTTCTCCTAAGTTAACAGAGTATTTGGGATGGACGCATCACATCTAAATGGTTGAATCCCTAAGCATGAAGGAGGAACGGCCAGAGGCGGAAGTTGGAGCTGGCGAGTGTTTTACTGGAACAGGACACCCTGCCGTCTGTCCGAGGCCGCCCAGCCACCTCCCTCACCCCACCCAGCCACCTCCCTCACCGTGGGGCGCTGGGAGAGGCCCGCCCGTGCCAGAGGCGCAGGAGTGCGGACTGAGAAACGGGTTATCAGAGCAAGAACCCAGATGAGGAGAATCTTTAGTTGACAAATATTTAAAGTGATGAAAGGGTCTCAAGAAAGGAGAAGAAGGTAGACAAGTTCTGAATGGAAGCGCTGGCAGCCCCTCCTCCTGGCAGCCTCGAGGGGCTCGCGTGGGGCTCGCGTGGGTCACGAGCGCAGACGCCCGTGCGGACCAGCGGTGGTTCCCACAGACAGCAGGAGTGAAGCCTCGTCCTGGCAGACAAGGCAGGAAACCCCGAGAGAAATCAGGCCGATCAGCTCATAACCATTCCCTTTCCATCCTGGGCTGGAAGGACAGACTAAAACACCACATTTTTAGGTACTTTTTCACCGTCCTCCTGAAGTGCAGGGAGACCGCCGAGCAGCCTGTGCGGGGAAGACGGGGAAGGAGCCGTGTCCTCGGCAGCACCCACGGGAGCCACGGGGGGGACTGAGGAGAGCAGGGCCTCCAGGCAGCCCTCAGGAGCGGGAGATCTTGTCCGGAGGCATGAACCCCGTGTCCCCAAGGGTCCTGAGCGCCACTCGGCCATCTGGCCGGACCACCAGGTGGGTGATGCTGCCGTTGTTGAGTGACAGGCGGAGCCAGCCTTCTGGAGGGAACTGCAGCGCCCTGGGAAGACAAAGAACATGCTAGAACATGCTTCGCCACCAAAATGGGCTGGGGTTGGGACAACGCTAGCGGCCCCCAACCCTGTTAAGACCTTGGAGCAGACTGTCTTGGGGCTGGGACCCATGGAGGTAAGCTTTTCAAGCAAGGGGTTTCTTGGAAAGGAGCTGCTGGGCTGACACCATCGCATCCAAATGAGGGGCGCGGTGACGGCCCAGCCCCTCTTTGGGTCAGGGGATCCACCCAGCTCAAGTGTGTGAGTCAGAAATCCCCAGCTTCTTACACGGGCATGGGGTTGAACTTCCAGTGTCACCAAAAGGGGGCCAGGGCAGCCGGGCCGTGCGACAGAGCAGACCCGCTCCCGACCCACTCTCCCCTAGGAACGGGGCCCCAGAGCCTTTCCTTGCTCTCCGACGCACATTCTAGGTGCAGTATTTGCCAAAAAGCCCAGTACCATTACAGCTTCCCCGAGTCATCAGACGTCTTTGTGCCCTAAATGTCCACACGGACGAGGGGCATCCCCACGGCTCACACTGCAGCCTCGGGAACTACCTCCGTGCGCGCTTTTTCTCTCCCTCACCATTTCCAGAACGTCCTCACGTATAGTGACAGGGATGCTCTGGCTCCTTCTAGCCCTTTACGGCACACAGGTCACCTCTACTCCAAGTCCCCAAACACTTCCGGTGTTCTTGGCATTGGGGTCCCTTCTAGTGGCTGCTTAGGTCAGCCTGTCCCAGGGTGTGTTCTAACATGGTGTTTCCACACGCAAAATGCCCAGAGCAGCCAACCGGGACAGTGTGCGCAGGAGCTCTGAGGTCAGCTTCCCGGGAGTGCTTATTTGGAGGGTGTGGCGCCCGGTCCCAGGCCCACGCCTCTTTCCCAGCAGCCACTCCACCTGGCCTGGAGCCCTGTGAGCACCTGAGAAGCCTGGCTCCTGGCATCCTGGGCTTCTCACCAGAGGCTGTGCACATGACCCTGGAGGGGAAGTGTGTGCCCCCCCTGCCCCCAGCCCTGACGACAGGCCCAAGGGTCAAGCACAGTGAGCAGGGACCCTGAGTCTGGACTTGGACAGTGCCACAGGCCAGCCAGCAGGCTGTGTCCTGTCCTGCCACGGACAGACATGTCACACAAGAAGGGGACATCCCTCAGCTGTTGAAATGCCCGACACATGCTTCCTAATGGACCCAGAGGGTGGCTGGGGTCTCAGTCCTTTCAAATTCTGTACTGAGCTTCGGTCAGATATGTAGCACCCAGCGGGCCTGGCTGCCCCAGCCTGCGGGCCCACGTCTGCGACTCGGGGCAGGGGTCACTCATGGGGGCTCTGGAAGCTGCATTAGTGCCGGGAAGCGAGGCAGGTCCAGAGGACACAGCAGCCTCCTTCCGGAGCCCAGGAGCCAGAGCAGCGAAGTGACCAGCATGGTGATGGGTCACAGCCCACAGCGCCGAACACAGATCGGCCAGTCCGTGCTCCTGTAGGCGAATGGGCGGAGAGTAAGAGTGAGCGCACAGAAGACTCTCAATTAATGACCGAGGACAGGATGAGGCAAACGCAAAGCCATCACTAGCCAAGCATCCTCCGTCACGGCAGGACCCACCGACGAGCTAGATCCAGCTGCTACGAGCTGGAGGGAGAGAGGATCTGGACCGTCTCCCCAGATGCTGGCCAATCCCCGAGGGGGACACACCACAGTGCGGTGGCCGAGGTCCAGCGCCCAGGGCCTTGACCAAGGGACCACGCGAGCGTCACCCGGACTGTGCCACTGGCTTCGGGCACCCCAGCCCGCGCTGGCACCGGCGGGCTGCGTGGGTGCTCTTCCACCAAACAGGCATCGTGGTGAAAAACTCCGAACGGACGTTTCACCAGAAGGCTGGCGGGGGCCTCCTGGGCAGATGAGCGGGCGCACAGGCCGGCGGGAGGGAAGGTGGGGCCCGGAGCCCTCGGTCGCCCTCACCGGCACACGATGTAGCGGATGACGTTGGCGTGGCAGATGAAGATCTCGTAGCTGTCTTCCTGCTGCTTAGCGTCCGCCCGGTGGATGTAGTTCCGGAAGGCGGCCTCGATGCGGGCTCCGTCTTCGTAATACTGCTGGGGGCAGCGGAAGGAACCTTAAGTACGGAGGCGGCGCGCAGGCCACGGCTGGAAGGGGATGGGGAAGCGGGCCGAGGGGCGCGGTGGGGGATGCGCCCCGGGGAAGGGGGGTTTTTACCACAGCCTCCGGCTTCCAGTGGGACACGGGAGGGTCGGGCTCGATGGGGGCACCCTCTCTCAGCAGGTCTGTGCTGACCTTGCAGACACCTGTGGGAGAAGCAGGGACTCACGCTGCCCCTTCAGGAGAAGCTGCCCAGGGCCCTCTGCCGTTCTCAGTCCTGCTGCCCAGGGACCCGGGGGTGCCCGGCACTCACCTGGCAGGTGTTTGCTGATGATGTCAGTGGTTTCTATCGCACGGGTCATGGACGAATGGACAATTTTATTAAACTTCAACCCCAGGCTTGCAAGTCGGAGCCCAGTTAGTTCGGCCTGTTCACGACCTTGAAGGGGAAAAACATCAAAGAATTACATGTTGCTGGAGTCCCTCTTTTGTTTACTTCACAAATACTCCAGTCCTTATCAAGTACCATTAGGATTAGGGTACAAGGGGCGCCTGGGTGGCTCAGTGGGTTAAGCCGCTGCCTTCGGTTCAGGTCATGATCCCAGGGTCCTGGGATCGAGCCCCACATCGGGCTCTCTGCTCAGCAGGGAGTCTGCTTCCTCCTCTCTCTCTGCCTGCCTCTCTGCCTGCTTGTGATCTCTGTCAAATCAATCAAGCAATAAAATGTTTAAAAAAAAAAAAAAGGATTGGGGTACAGGGGGGCAGACCCTCCTGGAGCTTGGGCCTTCCTGCAGGGGGAGGCATTCAACAGGTGAAATCAATGACGCAGTTACGTTCAGCCCCATAGAGAAGAAATGTTAAAACAATGACCAAGGCTGAAGACGACTGAAGTCTGGGGAGGGTCCTGTTACTATTTCTGGGTCCCTCGTGCCCCTTTTATGCAATTTTGTCCTAAGACTGGGTTGCAACGCACCACTGACCCACCAGCTGTGCCATTATCAGAGATGCCAACGGCCTCCGTGTCACTAAGTATGGACTCCTGCAAACACCAATCCTTTTTCTCAACCACAGATCGTAGAATCTAGTTGACAACGCGCTCGGCCAATCAGTGCCGGCTGCATGCGGGAGCGCCGTGGATGCGGCTGTGCTGCTCACATGTGCACCGGCACCCAGGGCAGCTGGGGGCGCCCGGCAAGCTGCGCAACAGGCTGCCAAATGCTTCAGACCGTCTGGATTTCTTCAGTACGGACACAGATGGGTCAGATCGTGTCCGACACAGAAATCTTTACAAATTTAAACTCTATCTCAGCCCACCCTGCGCTCCCTCTCCGGGGAAGATACGCCTGCACGTGGGCACAGAGACTGCGGCCGACGGGCACGCCCAGCAGCGCCACGCGGTCGGCAAGACTTGGCGATGAGCAGTACTTCCCCCGGGAGACGCCGGAGCCGCTGCTGCTGGGTCTCTTTGCCATTAGGAAGCCGACTTTAAGGAGATCTGCAAGTGCTGACCAGAAGGATCTTTGGCAACAAGTTAGGTCAAGCAAAACGGGGTGCACATGGCGTGCCACCAGCAGGGCGTGAGCAAGGAATGCCTCCGCCGGGCTTCGGATCTGATTGTGAGAGCCACCTTCTATTTTTGAAAATTGAGGATGTTTCCAGTGCCTGTCTCATGTCAGTTAGGCTGATGACCTATTGTTAATGACAATTCTTGAATCTCGGCCAAGCCCCTGACCCAGGTCCAAAGGGGCCCAGCACCACCAGGACGGGTGTCAGTTGGGGCTTGAGCCCCAGCACGTACCCAGGGGCGTCAGAGTGCGGTCCTTTTCCAGGGAGGCATCCACGTGGTACTGGGAGTGCCTGATTAGGAAGATGTGTCGTGTGGCCTTGGCTTTGCAGTGGTCCAGCCTGGACGCCAGTTCTTCTTCTCCAGAGTCCAGGTTCCTCTTCCGCAGGTTGACCAGGGACAGTGGTTCTCGCCTAATGTTGAAATAGGAGAGGCATGTCCTTGTGATCCCTGCTCACAAGTCAGCCTTGAGTATTTCTGACAAGACAGTATTTCCATCTTGGGAAAGCGCAGGGACAACACCTGCCCTTTGCACTCTGCCCCCTGCCGCTGGCCCCGGAGAGTCCATCCTCTCAGACCACATCTCGTTTACCACCCAGCTGAGTGCCAGGCCTGTTCTGGGTGAGCAGACGCTGAATGAGACAGAGAAGCGAAGCCCTCGTGCAGCTTCTGTTCTAGTGAGAAGACTGAATAAAACAGCTAGGAGGTAAGTGATGTGCAGAAAACGAAACCCGGTGACAGGAAGGGGTGGCTGACGGAGGACCCACGAGGCCAGTACGGCCTCGCTGATGCAGAGTCTGCAACTGTGCTGTCCAATGTCAGCCACTGGCCATGTGGCTACTTAAATTCAAAATAATGAAAATTAAAAATCTGACTCCATTTCCCTGGTCACACGAAGCACATGTGAAATGGTTCAGTAGCACATGGGATAGTGGTGACCACACTGGACAGCAGGAAGAGAACATTCCAGTTATCATGAAAAGTCTAGTGGGCGGCACTCCTGGAAGGGTGAAGAGCTGAGGGGACGGACGGTGGGGGATGAGGGTGAGGGGCACCAGCAGCCACGACGCTGAGAAACGGCCAAATCTTACGAAGACAGGCATGTCTGGTAGCTCCCAGAACTGAAATTAATAAAGGCTAACGGTCTGTGGGATGGGCGGAGCTAGGAAAAGCGTGTCCTCGAGGGAACGGTGGCAACTCAGGGTCCTGCTGGCAAGCCTGCGGTGTCCTAACAGACCGAGATGCCACACTGGAGCCCAGGGCACTACGGGTACAGACACAGGGAGCCCAGACTGGCTGAGGTTCTCCACGAAAAGGCTCTGGAACTTTCCAGCACGGACGGCCTCCCCCTTTGTAAACCTAGCCTTGGCGAGCAAATACAGTGTGTTGACTTCAACCAATAACGCTGGAGTCCAGTGCTACTTCAATTATGTCCTTTAATCTCAGAATGAATGTTTCCTTTAAAAAAAAACAAAAAACAGAGTGCCTGGGTGGCTCATTCGGTTGGGAAGCTGCCTTCGGCTCAGGTCATGATCCAAGAGTACCAGGATCGAGTCCCGAAGCGGGTTCCTAGCTCCACAGGGAGTCTGCCTCTCCTCTCTCAAATAAATAAATAAAATCTTAAAACCAAAAACACCAAAAACCGAGGAAATTTAGAAGACTGTACTGATGTTTGAAAAAGAGAGTATGACCCTGGTCAAATCTTGAGAAAAACAGACAAATCCTAACTGAGGGGCATACTATAAAATTCCCGAGTGCCACTCCTCAACCTGTCAAGGTCATCAAAACAAGGAAGTCTGAGAAACTGTCACACCCAAGAGAAGCCTGAGGACACATGACTAACTGTCCCGCGGGAGCCTGGAGAGACAACAAATAGCTGAAAATGGAAGAAATCTCAAAAAAAGTGTGACTATCAGTCAATAATGACATACAGAGATCAGTTCGCCGAACTGTGAAGAATACACTGTACCGGCATCACGAGGCGTTAGTAGAGTAAATCGGGGCAAGGGGTAAGAACTCTCACCTTTCCAGTTTTCCTGTAAATCTAAAACTATCATAAGATTTTTTTAGAAGATTTTATTTATTTATTTGACAGACAGAGATCACAAGCAGCAGAGAGGCAGGCAGAGAGAGAGAGGAGGAAGCAGGCTCCTGCTGAGCAGAGAGCCCGATGCCTGAGCTGAAGGCAGAGGCTTTAATCCACTGAGCCACTGAGGCGCCCCAGGATGTTTTTTTTTTTTTTTAAGATTTTAAACAAAGAATACCAGGGGTCTCTGGGTGGCTCAGATGGTCACACGTGTGCCTTCTGTTCAGGTCCCGATCCCAGGGTCCTGGGATTGAGCCCCACATGGGGCTCCCTGCTCCGCGGGGAATCTGGTTCTCCCTCTCCCTCTGCTGCTTCCCCTGCTTGTGCTCTCTTGCTCTGACAAATCACTAATCAAAATCTTAACAACAAAAACAAAGAATACCTATAAGCTCCCGATACAACTGGGCTGCCCGGATACTAGTGCCGCGCCCTAGTAGGGAGGAGGAGCTGGGACCCGGCCAACCAGCGCGCACGGGCCACTGCCAGACTCCAGAGCAGAAACACACCAGCGACCTCTGGACTTCAAAGTTTCTAAGAGGCATATTTAAAAACTAGAAAGGCACAGGTGAAATTTCAAAAACTCACTTTATTTAACCCAACGCATCAACAATACTATCACTGCAACACATAAACCATATTAAAAAATCCGCAGTTTTCTTAAATTTAATCCCATTGGCATCAAACAACACCGAAGCAGTTTCCCGGGTGCCCCTTCCCAAGCGCTCCACGAGCACAGGCGGCCACGCACGGAGCGAGACCCGGAGGTTCGGCTCCTATCGCGCTGCCTAGCCGTGTCCCCGCACACCTTCCTGCAAAGCGCTCCCTGTAAGGGCCGGGCCCTCACCTCCGGCCGCACACGCCCGCACACGCCCGCACACCCCCGCACACGCCGTCTCTCCGGCCCGCCGGCCGGGATCCGGGCGCCTTCCTCCGACCCCAGCGCTCCCGAAAGCCAGACCAGGCTGACCGCCTACACGCAGGTCCGAGCCTGTCCCCGCCTGACAGCGACCACCTCGCCCCGCCCCGCGCGCCAGCCACGGTCCCAGGCCCCGGCGTCCCCCTTCCCCCAGACGACCCTCTGGGACAGGCGAGGCGGCCGCGGTCCCGAAGGGGGGTCGAGGGCGCCCGGGTCACCACCAGCCTCGCGGCCCCCCCGGAAGAGAAATCCGCCCGGAGCCCGCCCCGCCCGCCCCTCCGCAGAACCGACCACGTCGGGCCGAACGGGGCGGCAGGCGCGCGGGAGGCTCCCCGCCACCGACGACCGGCGCGCCCGACGCCCCCGCGGCCCCCGCACCTGTCCCAGTTGGGGTCCCAGACGCCCGGCCCGGGGCGCGCGGACCCCGCCCACGCCGGCGCCTCGACCACGCGCGGCTCCGCGTCCCCGCCCGCGCGGGGCTTCCCCACCGCCACCGCCGAGAAGAGCACGGCGGCCGAGCCTCCGGCCAGGCCGCAGGCCGCCAGCTGCAGCGCCTGTCGGAACGCCATGCCCGCCTGTTCCGCGCCGGCCCTGCGCAGGCGCTCACGAGTGGACGGCGCGCCGCGAGGGACACGATTCCTCAGGTACCGCTTCCGGCCTGCGGAAGGCGCGGGGCCGGAAGTCCCGCCCCCGGAGCCCGGAGCCCGGGGGACGGGGGACGCCCCGGCCGGTCGCAGAGAGTTTTCGGGAGCGAAGTGGGAGAGGCTTTGCGGGCGTCGGCTCCGAGGCCTTTTCCCGGGTCCTGTGCTGAGGGCCCCGGCGCAAGTCAGGCCTGCCTTCGAGCAGCGAGCGTTGCCGCGGCGCCACCCGTTGGCCCCGCGCTGCCCACGTGGACCCACCTGCCGGGGCACAGCGGGAGCCTGGGAGCCGGCGGGGGGCGGGGCCGCGGAGGGGCGGGCGGGGGCGGGGCCGCGGAGGGGCGGGGCCGCGGAGGGGCCGCGGGGCGCGCGTGTGTGCGCGTGTGTGTGAGAGACGGACCTCCGTGTCTGTGTGAGAGACCTGCCGGGGACTGTGTGCGTGTGAGAGCGAGACGGGGTGTGGGCCGTGTGCGTGTCACGGGGCGCGTGCGGGAGAGAGCCGCGGGCACGGGGCGCGTGCGGGAGAGAGCCGGGCCGCCGCGGGACCGCTCCCGGCGGAGGCTGCGGGCGGGAGCCGGCGGCGGGACGGACGCGTCTGGTTGACGAGACTGAGCAGCCGCCGCGCGGCTCCTTCACCTGAGGTAAAACCCGCCCAGCGAAACTTCCTGTCGCAACTGCTTCGCTTTGGTTTTGAATTACTTAGTTAATTAACTTGTTTATTGTTTGTTTTTAACGATTTTATTTATTTATTTATCTATTTATTTGACAGACAGAGATCACAAGCAGGCAGAGAGGCAGGCCGAGAGAGAGGAGGAAGCAGGCTCCCCGCGGAGCAGAGAGCCTGATGCGGGGCTCGATCCCAGGACCC
>NC_081564.1:422573-428865 GCF_022355385.1 Mustela nigripes
AAAATGTGGGGGCGCCTGGGCGGCTCCGTGGGTGGAGCCGCTGCCTGCGACGCCGGTCGTGATCTCGGGTCCTGGGATCGGGTCCCGCATCGGGCCCTCTGCTCCGCGGGGAGCCTGCTTCCCCCTCTCTGCCTGCTTGTGTCTCGTCTGTCGAATAAATACAATCTTTTAAAATAAATAAATAAATGCTCTCCACACCCCGGGCCGGGCTCGAGCTTCCAGCCCCGCGCCGAAGGGCCCCACGGTTGACGGCGCAGCCAGCCAGGAGCTGCCCCACTCCCTTGACCATTTTTTCCTTGTGTGTTTTTAAGACGGAAAGAGCCCAAAAGGAGCAGCGGTCACCGGGAGAGGCAGGAGCAGGCGCCCCACTGAGCGGGAGCCCGGCGCGGCCCGTCTGAGAACGCTGCGATCAGACCTGAGCTGGAAGCAGACACAACGGGATGAGCCCCCCAGGCGCCCCGTCCCAACCAGATTTAAGCACACGGTTCGGTGGCAGTAGTACATTCACACTGTTGTGGAGCCGCCACCACCACCATCTCTAGAACCTTCTCACCCTCCCGGGGTGACTCTGTCCCTGTTGAGCACTGACCCCTCAGAGCCTGCCCCAGCCTCCGGCATGGCCTCTGGCACCCACCATTCCCTTTTCTGCCGGTATGAATCTGACCGTTGGAGGACCTCGTGTCAGTAGAATCACACAGTGTCTGTCCTTTGGGGACTGGCTTACTTCACTTCGAGTGTCCTCAAAGTTCACCGTGTAGTCTATGTCAGAATTTCATTTTGAAGGCTGAGTAATACTCCATTTTATGGGCACAACACATTTTGTTGATCCGTCCATCCGTCAGTGGACACTGGGGTTGCTTCCACCTTTGGCTACTGTGAATAATGCTATGAACCTAAGTGTGCAAATACCTCCTCACGTCCCTTTCTGTTTTGGGGGGTGTACACCCAGAAATGGAACTGCTGGGTCACCTTTGTAGGTTTTTCAGTTAGGAGTTGACATGATGTGACTTATATTTTTAAAAATCTCTGGGTTTTGGAGAACGAATCTGTTACACAGAAGTACTCTGATCTCTGTTTAAACATGGTGTCTGGAACCCATACATTTTTGCCGGCTTCTTCCAGAAGGTTGCTTACTAAAATGATAGTAAGAAGATTTTTTTTTTCAAGTAGGCTCCACACCTAGCATGGAGCCCAGCACAGGGGCTTGAACTCACGACCCTAAGATGAGGACCTGAGCTGAACTCAAGAGTTAGACACTTAACTGACTGAGCCACACAGGTGCCCCATAAAAAGATTTTATTATTTTTTTTTTTTAAAGATTTATTTATTTATTTGACAGAGAGAGAGATCACAAGTAGGCAGAGAGGCAGGCAGAGAGAGAGGAGGAAGCAGGCTCCCGGCTGAGCAGAGAGCCCGATGCAGGACTCGATCCCAGGACCCTGAGATCATGACCTGAGCCGAAGGCAGCGGCTTAACCCACTGAGCCACCCAGGCACCCCCCATAAAAAGATTTTAAAAGAGAGAAAGAAAAAGGTAAGTCCATAAGGAGAAACAACAAGATCAGTTGACAAATTTAGAAAGCTGGAAATCAGGTCATTTTAGATCTGAGAACATGGAATATCAGTTGCCAGCATTGTAGGAAACCAAGAAGTAAGCTTAGTTAGTCCAGTGAGTTTGAAAAATCTGGGAGTTACACGCAGTAGCCCCACCTCTGAGGAAGGGTGTGGGGTTGAACAAAGAAGGACCCATTGAAAAACCTGTTAGAGGCTGTCCTCTACACCCCTCCATCTCCTGTGTCTTCAGGTGAGTACCTCACCTCCGTCATGGAAGATGACTTTCATTCCAGAGGATTTAAACCAGAAGGACTCTGGACTTGGACACCGGACGGCTGAGACTGTGGTGCAGTAGTAGAGCTGAGATTACTCAGACGTGATGAAGTTCGCGTGCTAACGGAACCGCTAACCCTTTCCTTCAGTTTAGCTGCAAGAATGCTGGCCACTAGACTTACACAGCGCTCCACTCTAACCACGACCCTTCCCCTGGGCAAGAAATTAAAGAATTCCTCTCTGGGGAATTCTAAGAGAAAAAGGCCTCAGTTCTGAAAATGGGTGATCTCGGACAAAACCAGGTCCCTGCTCGGTCAGTCCACGGTGAGAGTACTGCCTGGTCACTCTGACTCTTAAAGGACGATGTATAATCAGCAGACTTTTGGGGAAATCCTGATTGGGAAAAAGAAAGCAAAACAAATGGAAAAAAACAAAACAAAACAAAAAACAACCATGAACCCCGAGGAAACAGAAACAGCATATGGGACATAAAAGAAATTTTAAAATAGAATATTAAGATCCAAGGCTATTGTGTCCATGAGAGGAGGACAGGATACGGAGTGTGAGAAAAGGTGAGGAGGAGGGTTAACGCAAGAGCAATAAGAGCAGAGCAAAGTCAGGGGAAAGGGTGGTATATGCTCCTCACAGCCTCCGAACGTCAGGGTGACGTCCTGCTCTAGAAGGGCCCCTTTCCAATGTCTCCATGTAGGCAAGCAATAGTATTGGAGGTTTTACCACAATTTTTTTTAAAGTGAAAAAAAAAGTCAGGGCAGGCCTCTGGCCCCCCATTTCTACCAAAGTGACACAATTGTTCTGAAAAATTACAATCACCACAGAAAATGGTGCATTTTAGTTTATTGTCATCCTAATTCGATTCAAGGTGACAAGGGAAGTCAGCACTACTGTATTTTATGACTAAGGCAGCATCACCTGAAGATAGTTTCTGCCTTTTTAAAGCACAAGATTCTTAGATGAAAGGATTTCTGCTTCTCCGTCTTCTGTCACTGATCGGGAGTCAGATCAAGTCCGGACTGGTTGTCTCTTCTGCTCCCTCGCCCTAGGCAGGTGGGTCCCTAGACGCACGTGGGCAGTGTGTCTGCGTTCGCTTGGGTCAGCTTCACTTCCCCAGAGAGGCCAGGTACATGTACCAGAACAGAGACACCAGGTTGGCAAAAAGCACTCGGAACTGCCAAGAGAACACAGGCCACAGTGAGGCCCTGACTGTATTTACCTGTATTTACTCTCCACCCCAGGGCAAAGCTCATTTGTTGGTCCGTCCATCCACCCACTGCCGCATCCACTGAGCCTTCACTTCGCACAAAGTACGGTGCTAGAGGGGTGAGCAGGACAGTTGGTGCCTGGGGACATTACAGGCTGGCAGAGAAAGCAGACGGGACTGCCCCCTGTCCGCTGAGCACCAGCTCCTGGCTCAGCTGCTCACCCCAGGGCTGGACATGTGGTAGCTTCCCTCAGCCCGTCGGTGACGCCCCGCCAGTCCAGGCCGTGGCCCTGCTTCCATGTTCTGGCAGACATACTCCCGCCTGAATTACTTTAGTCAGTGAGCCTCCCTGATGTACAAGCTCCATGAAAGCTCCATGTTCTACCTTGTTAGTCACGGTATCCCCAGAGTTTAGAGCAGCGGGGCATACAGTAGGTGCTCGGTAAATGCTTAATAAACTCCCCTGGCCCTTAAGCACTCACCTGCAACCACCTAACCTGGAAACTAATCACAGCCTCCCAGCTTTCTGTCCCAGGGCTGCCCAGAAGGGCCCCATTTTCCAGGCTCTCCCACTCTCCCATCCAGAGACCCCTTCATGTCCTCAGCCATTCTGCCTTTCCATGCCTTTACTTCCTTGTCTGTAGACCTTAGGGTCCATGGCCCATAGCCTTGGTTGCCTTCCCCTGTGGCTCCTTAGTTGTACTCCCCGGAAAACCCACACCTCCCCGCTTTGCTGCGGCCCTGTGCCCACGCACATGAGGATCTCCGGTCAGCTCCCTCTGTCATTCTCTACAAGTCTACCCGGTCTTTACTTCCCTCAAACCCTTCCTACCTCCTCTCCCCTCCGTCTGACCCCGTCCTGCCCTCTGCCCCTCGCAGAGGAAAGCAGGTGTAGACGGGAGTCCCCAGCGAATAGGCACCTCTCTCCTGTCTTCGTAAGGATGGGCTTCCGTCTAAAGCACCTCTCTGCTTCTGCCCAAATCCCACGACCCCCCTTTAGGGTAGCGTCTGGCCTAGCTTCGAAGTCCTCTCCCATCATTTCTCCCCACCTCTTCACCGACATCTCAGAGAATTTTGCAGACTTAGGGTTTCTGCTTCATCCACTTCTCGAATCACAGCCGTCTGGCTTTAGCCCTCACGGAGCCACTGGAACTGCTCTTGGGAAGGTCACTGATAAGATCACTGTTAAAACCAGTGAAACTGATTCTCATTTTGCTTTAAGCCTACCTCGTGTGTGTGTGTGTGTGTGTGTGTGTGTGTGTGTGACCACCCAGCCTGCACCTCCCTCCCTCTTCCCATCCTTCCAGTGGAGCTGCTGCTCGAGGGAATTCTGCCCAGGTCTCTCCTCTAGAGTAGGGGTGAAAACGAGTAGGTTACTTAAATGGTGGGCAAAAAAAGCTTAAGGTTGCAGTCATTGGAAAGGCCTGTTTGAGAGGCTTGCTCTTGCTTGGAGCCTGGGTACTTAGAGTTCCTTAGGGTTCCCCACCTTTCCCCAACTGCTAACAATGCCTCCTAGGCCTGGACTGCTTGCTAAAACAACATGGCTCACGGCGAGCACTTGCTCTCCTTGGGAGTCTGGAATTCTGATAAGTGCCAGGCAGAGGGTGCCTACATGACCAGCCCTCCCCAAAACCCCTAGGTGCTGTGTCTTTTCAGGGCTTCCCAGGGGAAATGTGGCGTACACATTGCCGCATTTTGGTGGTACCAAAGCTCTTTTGGCAAGAGCCTGCTGTGTGTGACCCTCATGGGAGGGCGGGAGCACACAAAGCCAGCATGGATTCCTAGGATCCAGTTGTATATTGTTATGAGGCTGTAAAAAACCTAGGCCAGGAGTGTAGAGATGTGCTGAGTCCTTCTAGCATATCTCCAGCCCTGGGTCTCGTCGTGGGGCTGGACGCACAAGAGCTGTCTTTGGTGTGTAAAGGCAGTGCACAAGGGCAGGATCCTTCAGCCTTGCCCTGGTGAGCTGTTCCTGCAGCTTAGAGCCCCTCCAGGCTCCCACCTTGCTTAGTGCAGGAAGTGGGCAGGGGGGCATGGGGCAGTTTCAGCAGGCCACCTCAGAATGCACCCCCCCCAGGTGCCCAGAAGTGCTGAATCCCATCTGCGTGGCACCCCAAAGACTGCCCCACGGCAGGTCCCACTCTCTGCCTGCTGCTCGAGCACGTCTGCCGTCACCGCACGAGGCTGCCCTTGCCTCCCCTGCACATCCTGCTTGGCACCTGTGTGCACTTGCGACTGTGACCTGCAAGGCCAGGCCCTGGCAATACTGAACGCTTGGAAAACTCACGGTGTTCCCGGACTGGGGGGCTTTGCAGAAACATTTCCGGGTGCAATGGATGAGGTGTGGACACCTGCTTCATCTGCCCAAATCCAGAACTGCTACTGCTTCTGGGCAGAGAGAAAGCCCCTGGCCATTCCAAGCTAAAACAAAGCTGGTGGAAGGTGAGGCCCCCTCTGGTTCTGCATGCTGCCAGCTGACCCTCACCTGCAAAGGGACGTAGTTGATGTTGACAAACTGCGCAGGGGTCCAGACTTGCCAGTTCATGCGCAGCGCTGGCCAGAAGCGTCTCCTTATCTGGACAGCGACCGCAGCTGCGTCTTTCCCCTGGAAAGGAGGGGAATGTGGATGGTGAGCAACTGCCACAGCGCTCAGAACTGAAGCTGGGGTGCCAAGGTCCGGAGGACCCCAAACCCTAACGCGATGGGTTTTAAAACTGGATTATGTTCCATTGCTATGCAGACAGCACACCTGTGGGCCTGCTTAGCACTGCAGCTCTAAGGAGCCAACACTCCGGCTGGGGAGTCAGCACCAGTGAGGGAGCCCACCTGCGATCCCTGCGTCCGCGGCCCTCGCGGGCCTTCCTCACCTGTACCAGTGACTGAACGCTGGGATTCGTGCTCTTGCCCGAGGGCACCAGAACTGCCATTCATGCCTCGGCTGTCAGTTCTTCCCAAAACAGTCTCCAAAGTGGATACATTTTCAAGCAAAACTTGAAGCTTTTTTAAAAAATGAACCCCAATAAATTGATTCTAAATGTCATCTGAGAGGATAAATGCCCAAGAATAGCCATCTCAGAGAAGAATAGCAAGGAGAGGCCTAAAACACTGAAGATTTTTTTTTTTTAAAGATTTTATTTATTGGGCGCCTGGGTGGCTCAGTGGGTTAGGCCGCTGCCTTCGGCTCAGGTCATGGTCTCAGGGTCCTGGGATCGAGTCCCGCATCGGGCTTTCTGCTCAGCAGGGAGCC
>NC_081564.1:431865-481298 GCF_022355385.1 Mustela nigripes
AAGTACACTGAGAGGCAGGCAGAGAGAGAGAGAAGGAAGCAGGCTCCCTGCTGAGCAGAGAGCCCGATGCGGGACTCGATCCCAGAACCCTGAGATCATGCCCTGAGCCAAAGGCAGTGGCTGAGCCACTGAGCCACCCAGGCGCCCCAAAACACTGAAGATTTGAAAAAAAAAATACTATGAGATGATGGTAATTAGAAGCTAAAAAGGGAAAGACATACAATGGAAACTAATAGAATCTGGCAAAAGACCAGAGTGCAGATGACGGCCTGCACGTTCGGGGCTGAGAGCGCGATGGAGGGGAGGTGTCCGAGCACAGGGGACTGTTCCATAAACGGTGACAAGACAATTCGCTATTTAAGTGAAAAGAAACAAGACAAAAGCAGATCTTCCACACATAAACAAAAAAATAAGAATGCTGGAGAAAAGTATAGAGTATTTCTATTATGTTTGTGTCTGTCAGAAGGTACATAACGAAATCATAAAAGAAGAAAGTAAAGGAGCACATTCCCAGTATCTTCCTTGAAGGAAGCCCACAAAGGAAAAAAAATGACAGATTTGGATACATAAACTTTTTAAACTCCTATATGGAGAAACACTTTGTAAATATACTTTATCTATATATAAATATAAATAATCTTTATCTGACTTCAAATGTTTAACTTTGTCTTCAGTTAAAAGACAAAAACCTAAAAAATGGGAGAAACTTCTGCAGTCTGTATTTGACAAGGGATTAATTTCTTTAATATATACAAATATACAATCAGTGAGAAAAAAAGCAAACACTGATAGAAATTAAGCAGTTCATAGAAGAAATACTCTAAACATATAAAAAGATGTTCAACCTCATCAATAAATATGTATACGTTATTTTTTATGTAGCAAATTGCAAACTATTTAAAAGAAAAAGACATTCACGGTCATCAAGAATGTGGGGAAACAAAGCCGCGAGGGTTGGGCACTCGGGGTCACAAAGCCTGGGTCTGCCTGGACTCATGGGCTTGCAAACTATGGGATCTTAAGCCGTGGGCCTGAGCTTCTGCAAAATGGCCTCGACTTGCAGCTCAAATGGCACAAAGTACTCACTGCAGAGCTTGGAAGGAGCAGTCCGCGAACATCAGCGGTTTGTACTCTCCTGGAGCTTTGCAGGAGAACAAGCAAGGACAGCCTCTTTGGACAATGCTAGGATTTAACCAAACAGGAATCCTTACACGAAAGGGACAGGCATGTGGGGGAACGCCATGCAGTCAACACGTGGGATCTATGATCAGAGAAAAGCTGGACGTTGGGACAGCGTAGGGAATAGAGCCCATGATACTGTCATTCGAGTCGTGTGGTGACTCGTGTGGTGACACAGTGGGCAGAGAAGCTGAGTCACCGCACCCTAGAGCTGAAACTAACATACCATTGTGCATCGACTATATTCAAATTTAAAAAAAAAATGGAGATGCAGAAGCATCTGTAGTCTGTGTGGTACGATGTGGTCCCACATGTCATTTATGTGCTGTGTACTTCACATACTTTGGTCCCATATGACCTATGCATTCAGGGTTTTGGTCTTTTAATGAACATATATTCCTTTTATATTTGGAAGAATAAACACCTCTTTTTACTCTCAGGGACTTACTACTAAGCAGTTAAGCGGAAGCATCTCCCCTGCTTCCCCCAGCAACACTTTAGAACACAAGGGGTGTTTGCCTCAGGAACAAGAACTCAAGATGCTGCTTTACAATAAAACCTGCAGGAGAAGGTAAGGGGGGCGGGGCAGGGGGAGCTAGTGAACCAGGAAGGGACTGGGCTGGGCAGAACCACAGACCTGCCTGGTGACTCCGTGTGAGCACACCGCTCACGTGGTGGGCTGTGATGTTTTAAATCTATGCTGACATTTAACCTCCTCAGAGCACTTCCGATGTTTAGGCGCTGAGTTAGCACAGGGTTCCGTAATACCGTCGGGGGTCTGGAACTTGTTTCATGAATTCCATCGACCCCCTTCTCAGAGTCCCGTCTGTATGAAACAGAATGTATGGGATTACCAAGGCACCAACTACGCGGAAATACACCTTTCAGAATACTCAGGAAGAGAACCTTAGGATAGATGAGTAGATGTGCTTCCGTATCGACACATTCAGGGACAAGACCTGAAGGCAGGTCGAAGGAGTGACGACACAGAAAAGCTATTCCGTCTGGAACAAATGATGCGTGATATTGAGATATTTGTGACTTCTTACTGGGGACCAGCAGACGCTGCCAGTGCAGCCGGAGTTTGTGTCTGACGTTCATAAAGGGAAGTGTGGGATTTCACTGGAGTCACTGGAGTGTCCTGAGAAGGTCACGGACCCTCCGATTTCCACCCCCAGACGCCAGGCAAAGGACTGCTGTGCCAAACAAAGCTACGGCAGAGACCAACCTCCAGGAAGCTCATGATGAGGAAGAACAACAACAGGAAGGCCGGTGCAAAGAGGAGCCGGTCCAGGAGGAGCCTCTTGACCCCAGCCAAGGGGACCTCGGAAGGGATCCAGTGCTCCATGAAGAGGTAGAAGAAGTGACTCAGGGGCCCTGTGAAGAAGAACCTGAGGCCCCATGGTGGGGGTGAGCAGGACTGCCATTCTCTGGGTGTGCCCTTCTTGGGTCCAGCTTCACCCCCAAATCCCAGGTCCTAAACCCTGCCTCCCTGTAGTCGCCCATCACTGGCCACACAGGTCTGGTCTGTGCGGTCCTTCTAAAAAACAGGGGATTTGACTCTGTTTCAAGCATTCCTTTTTTTTTTTTTTTTGTCTTTGGTAGACCTGCCTTGGATCTCACATCAGTTTCCATGTGGCTACCTCCTTTCCAACACTGTCAGCTGGGAGACTTGGTCCATGATTGTTGGGGACAAGAACCCACCACCGTCCCAGCCACTCTCCAGCCCAGGTCCTGTTTCATTGTCTTCAGAGTCTGTGTCACTACGTGTCATGATCTCTCTTGTTACATCAAATGGTGCCCTCTTGGGGCGCCTGGGTGGCTCAGTGGGTTAAAGCCTCTGCCTTTGGCATAGGTCATGATCCCAGGGTCCTGGGATAGAGCCCCACATCGGGCTCCCTGCTGAGCAAGGAGCCTGCTTCCTCCCTTCTCTCTCTCTGCCTGCCTCTCTGACTGCTTGTGATCTGTCAAATAAATAAATAAAATCTTTAAAAAAAAATGGTGCCCTCTCTGCCAGACAGAGATAAACGTCACAGGACAGGACCGTGCCTGTCTAATCACTGCACGTGGCCTGGCTCAGACAGGGTGCTCAGGGATAGTAAGCGGATGCATCCTTGGTGTCAGAGCTTCTCCTCCAACCCGCCTGGGCCGTCAGTAAGAGGGAGTCCCGGGGTTGTACGCGGGCTGGTTAGTACCGCTGCTCTGCATTCCCAAAGGGAGGGTACCTGGGACAGAACTGAACCCAGGCACTGCGGCTCCTGGTGCAACAGACCTGTAGTTCTGTAGGAATCAGCACTAAAAAGATGGGCAGGGACCTACGGGTCTGCCCAATTCTGACACTGGAAGTCCTTACACAAGTGGTTCTCATTCGTTGCTTCCCATCCTGCCACAGGTTACGTAGTGCAGAGCAGGGCTCCTTAGGAGAGGGAAGAGACTCTTAATTTATTCTTTGTTCAGGGCTCTCTCCACTTGGGGTGGGGCTTGAACTCAGGACCCCGAGACCAAGAGCTGTATGCTGTACTGACTCCGACTGAGCTAGCCAGGGGCCTTAAGAGGGAACTGAAGTCTGGCAGATGGAAACTGTGAATGAGTATGCCGCCCAGGGAGTTTGGACGCATTCCTTCCCTCCAGGGCGACTGGCTTTAACTGCATTATGGAAACGTTGTGATGACCGCAACCAATATGCTTATAAGCACAAAGTGATATTTGTGAAGCTTAAATTGACAAAATGACTCTTGGTGCAAAAGACTTCAAAATAATCCATCTATACCAACGCTACCATTGGCCAGAGAACTCGGGGAAGACTTGACTGGTAAAACTCCTGAATCTCTGTGCTCTTTGCAATTCCAAGTGGTTCAGAAACTGGACACTTTTCAGGATGCCTAAGTATTTATTTCCTGCATGCTTAAAACTACGAAAATAATGGAAGTAGCTGGCCATACTTGCATCTGTTTTCCTCTTTCCTGTCTCTGTGTCGAAAGCTAACTGAGTTTCAGGTGCGTTATCTGCCCTCAGATTCTCAGCCCAATGAAAACTGCCGCACACCCCCAACCCCTGAGCAATTCAGAACGAACACCCTAACACAAGTTCACGTTATCCAGCGTTCTGATTTTTTCCCATGCTATTTCAATGCATTTTAAAAATTATATCTCCATGGGGCATCTGGGTGGCTCAGTGGGTTAAAGCCTCTGCCTTCAGCTCAGGTCATGATCCCAGGGTCCTGGGATCGAGCCCCACATCGGGCTCTCTGCTCAGCAGGAAGCCTGCTTCCTCCTCTCTCTCTGCCTGCCTCCCTGTCTACTTGTGATCTCTGTCTGTCAAATAAATGAATAAAATCTTTAAAAAAAATTATGTCTCCAAATTAGATCATTTCAGAAACTTGATCTTGGTACCCTTGCTTTGTTCCAATTAGTCTGCTACTGGGTAGACCAGCCCCGTGGTGGAACTCACCCATAAACGGCATATCTGAGAGGCCCACTGACATCTAGCTTTTGAGAGCAGTTTTCTTTTTCCCGCTTCTTCTCAATCATCTGGGCCAGGAAGTTCCCAAG
Source organism: Mustela nigripes (assembly GCF_022355385.1). Lineage (NCBI taxonomy): Eukaryota > Metazoa > Chordata > Mammalia > Carnivora > Mustelidae > Mustela > Mustela nigripes. Next base: position 436,596 of record NC_081564.1, read on the forward strand.
GGCTGACAAAATGCCACTGTGGACAGAAATGTAATCAGAGAACAGGAGCAAGCAGCAGGAGGGTGGCCGTTCCTGCATGTAATCAGCACGGCTGAGCTGACAGCAGCGTGGGTGGGGAGTGGGGCGGGATGGCTCCCTTCTAAAGCAGCCCCACTGTACAAGCCCTACATCAAAGGGTGGAGACGTCGGGGCGCCTGGGTGGCTCAGTGGGTTAAGCCTCTACCTTCGGATCAGGTCATGATCCCAGGGGCCTGGGATCGAGTCCCGCATAGGGCTCTCTGCTCAGCAGGGAGCCTGCTTCTCCTCATCTCTCTCTCTGTCTGTCTCTCTGCCTATTTGTGATCTCTGTCAAATAAATAAATAAAATCTTAAAAAAAAAAAAAAAGAGTGGAGACGTAGAACTTCACTCTCACACACACACGCACACACACACTCTGCACCCATGCCAGTGTCCTGGGTGTGATGCTGCACAGCAGTGTTACAAAATGTTACCAGTGGGGGAGACTGGGCAAAGTGTACAAGGGATCTCCCTGTATTATTCCTTACAAGCGCATGTAAACCTACAGCCACGGCAACACAAATTTCAGTAGAAAGGTGGAGTTGAGCCCAGTTACTCCAATACCTTCTGATAAGCTCTGTGTGCTAAGAAATCCAAAATTCTTTGTATGTCTTTAAGGACCTTCCTATGATCCTTGGCTACCTCCTCCTCATCTGGTCCCTTCCTCACTGTTCATTTTTTGCAGCAACAGAGGCTTTCCACTGCTCCATGGTTAGCTTGTTCTTTCCTCAGGACCTTCGCACCGGCTACCTCCGGCCAGAGAGCTTTCCCTTTCCCTTCCTGCACGGCCCATTCCCTTCCTTCGACCTCTGCACTTCCTGTCTATTTCTCACTAGAATAGAAAGCCCAGAGGGTAGGGGCCTTGCCTACCCACTTACTTGCTGCTGGTACTCGACACCCCGAAAGCATGCTGTCCATGTTGATGAAAGGCTGCACTTAATAAGAGGGGACGAACTTATAAAATTAACTAATTAAAGCTAACGAAGGAGAGCGATGTCTCCCATAAAATTTAAAATCCCAAATCAAAGGGTGCAACGAACCAACAGACCCGGATGGGGGGCGGCTTTGGTCACCTTTCGCCCAAATGCAAAGCTGCAAGACAAGGAATGCGAACACCTGCCACCCCGCCCGGGCCGCCGGTGCCGCTGGAGGCGCGGACCTGACGCCTCTGACCTCGGAACGAGCGCAGGTGCCAAGGGCGCGGGCGCGCCGGACGTGGACCTGCGGCCCGCTCCCACGCACCTTTAGGAGAGGACCTCCAGGGCAGGGCCTGACCCCTCGTTCGGTGCGTTCCTTTGGTCGGGCTCCCTGGCAATGACCTGTCAGAACCAAACGCGCAAACCCGCCTACGCGGAGCTCTCCGGCCAGTGCGGGGCTTCGGGGGCCACGCGGGGTCTCGCCTTTCGCAGGCAGCGCGTCTCCGGGGCTGCGTCCCCGAGGCCGGCCGAGCTCCCGGCCGCCCCCCGCCCGAGGACCCCCTCCGCGGCCGCTCGGCGCAGACCTGGTGGCCGCCTTGGTGAGCACCGGGTAGAGGCGCAGGAGGCGCAGGTACTGGGCGAGCGCCCGCGGCGGCAGCGCCCCGAGCCCCTCCCGGGCCCGCAGCTTGGACGCAGCCGGCGCCATCCTCTCCCCGGCTCCGCGGCCGCCCCGGCCCCCGCCCCGGCCTCGGGTCCGCTCGGGCGCGGGGACGGCCTCCCATTTCCCGCCCCGCCGCGGCCCGCATCGCGGCCCGGGGCAGACCCCGCCGTGCGCCGCGCGCGCGTCCGCACACTTTTCCCCGAGTCCCTGTCCGGCCGCCTCCCCCCGGGCGCCCGCGGCGATTGGCGCTCGGCGGGGCGGGGCGCGGCGGGGCCTCCGGATTGGGCGGCGGGCGCGGCGCTGTCTCGCGAGAGTTGGTGGGAGCGCGCCAAATCCGTCCGGGAGGGCGGCGCGGCGCGATGGTTCTGAGGAACAGCGGGCGGCGGCGCGCGGAGCCGGGCCCGGACGGCGAGGCCAGCCGGTGAGGGGCGGGGGCGGCGGGGCGGCGGGGCGGCGGGGGGTCCAGGCCAGCCGGTGAGGGGCGCGGGGGCGCGGGCGGCGGGCTGCCGAGTGCGAGCTCCTGGCGCGCGGCCGCGGCGCGGGCCTCCACAGGCCGCCGTCGTCCTGCGCTCGCCCGGGGCCGCGCTCCGAGGGCAGACGGCTCTGCGGAAGCCGGAGCTGACCCAGCCGGCCCTCGGTGCCTGCAGACCGGGGCGCGGGGGAGACCGGCCTCGCGGCTGCCGCGGCGCGCGCTCGTCGCCTCTTCTCGCTCCGGGCTCGCGCGGGGTCGGGGTCGGGCCCGGGGCAGCGCGCGGGGCCGTGCGGGGCGGTGGGGGGGAACGGGGCGGCGGGCTTGCGGCGGGACGACCCGCGCGGCCGACCCTGGGGGCTGCGCGGTGCCGGGCGGGTGTGTGCGTGGGACCGGCCCCGGCGCGGGGCGGGTGGGCTTGGAGCGGGGCGCCCGGCCGGGGCGGGGACCGGCGTCGGTGCGCGTCCTGGGCTCGCGCTCGGTGAACCGAGACAGGTCCGAGCGGTGGGTCGAGTCGTCTCTTTCGGATCGTGTGTGCGCTGCGGACGCGCCCCTCGTAGCGGCAGAAGCGGACATTCCCCGGTCGGTCGGTCGGTCACCGGTCACCGGTCCCGCGGGCGCGGTCGGCGGCGTCGGCACCGCCTGCGGACGACCCCGTGTGCGCCTCCCGCGCGCGGCGCCTCACTGCGAGTTTTGCTGCAGAGTTAGCGTCCGGTCCAGACCCGTCAGCGAAGCTCCCCCCCCCCCCCCCCGCCAGCTTTGCGGTTTCGGGGTTGCGGGATGCGGGAACGTCTTGTGTGGGACGCGTCAGTTTCCGGACCCGGAAACACCGACGATGCACCGAGAACCGTCCCTTTAAAAACGATGAACACACACAGGAAGCTCGCAGCCCCTCGAGCGTCTGCCTCGAGCTCAGGTCGCGATCGCAGGGTCTTGGGGCGGAGCCCAGGCTCGCTGCTCCGCGGGAGTCCGCTGCTCCGCGGGAGTCCGCTTCTCCCTCTCCCCTTGCTGCTCCCCCGCTCCTGCTCCGTCAAATACATAAATAGTATCTTTAAAAAAAAAAAAAGGGAATTCCTGAGAGATCCCATCCACGGGTCAGCCAGTTTCCCCCGGTGGTGATGTCTGGGGCACTAGAATACTAGGTCACAAGCAGGAAATGGCTGTTGGAGCGATGCATGGACACGCGGTTATGTATGCGGGTGTATTTAGTTCCGTGCCCGTTGTGTGTCTGTGACCACCCCGTCAAGACACAGGACCGATCTGTCCCCAGGCTCCCTCATGCTACCCTTTCAGAGCCACAGCCACCTTCATTCCCCCTCTTCCTCATCCAGGGCAGCCGCTAATCTAGCCTCCACCTCTGATTTTATTTCAAGAACTCTACGTAAGTCAGATTAGAAGTCAAATGATCAAAAGTCAGGTTGGCTTTTTCCACTCAGCATAATTCCCTTGAGGTCCATCTGAGTTACTGCATGAATCAATACATTTCTTCTGTTTTGTTGACGGGTAGTCTTCCGTGGGATGGATATACCCCAAATTAATTATTATTTATCCGTAGGTAATGTTTCGGTTGTTTCCATGTTTTGGCTATAATGAGTGAAGTGGTATGAATGTTCACACATGAGATTGGTTTTTTTTTTAAGATTTTATTTATTTATTTGACAGAGATAACATGCAGGCAGAGAGAGGAAAGGAAACAGGCTTCCAGCGGAGCAGGGAGCCCGATGTGGGACTCGATCCCAGGACCGTGAGACCATGACCTGAGCCAAAGGCAGAGGCTTTAACCCACTGAGCCACCCAGGCGCCCCCCACACATGAGTTTTTGTATGAAAGAGTTTTCTTTCCTCCGGGATAAATGCCTAGGAAGGGGACAGAGGGAGGGAGGAGAGAGACTCAGTTTTGTGACCCTGAGATCATGACCTGAGCCAAGATCAAGTCAGGCACTGAGCTGACTGAGCCACCCAGGCGCCCCTCTGTGTTTTTAACATCCCCCGAGGCAGCAGCATCTAGCCTTGGTGCTTGTTTTCTTAGTGTTCTGGTTACAGAGTTGAGCGGGTTTTGAGGTTCCTGCTCCAGTCATGTTTCCAGTGACTCTTGTTACTTTGATGAACCGCTTTTGTCAAATAGGAGGTTTTTCAGGGGTGCATCGACTGTTGCATCCAAAGTGCTTACGCCGGGTGCACTGAGGTTGCAGGAGTGAGTCATGATCCGTGAAGACAGGATTTCCCTCCTTTCATTCAGGGACGATGGCCCCTCTTCCTCCGTCTCGGCACTTAAGCGCCTGGAGCGCAGCCAGTGGACGGATAAGATGGATTTGCGGTTTGGCTTTGAGAGACTCAAGGAGCCCGGCGAGAAGACAGGCTGGCTTATCAACATGCACCCTGTAAGCCCCTGGGCAGCGGCGCCCTCCTCGTGGCTTAGGCCTCGGAAGAGCGGGCGGCGCAGGCGGCGGTGGGATGGAGGGGAGCTCGCCTCCTTTCTTCTTCAGCATCACCGGCCTGTAAAGAGGCTACTGAGCCAACAAGGCTGAGGGCGTTCCCCGTTAACCCTAAAAAGTCTTCAAGAATGAGGGAGAGATTGCGAGAAATCCTCGCTTGGCAGGTGCTGTGCTGCGGCTCTCCTGGACGGGGAGTGTTTATGTGGGGTTGGAGAAGGAGTTTGTTTCTGTGCTCAGGCTCCCGAAGAGCAGGAGCAAGAGGGTTCTTGTACTGCCTCGAGGATGACTTTGTGCCCGTGTTGACTGATTCTCTCGTAGACTGAGATTTTAGATGAAGACAAGCGCTTAGTCAGTGCAGTGGATTACTACTTTATTCAAGATGACGGGAGCAGATTTAAGGTAAGAGCTTGAACCCCGAGAACCTAAGACCCACTCAGTGATGAGATGTAGCTGGGATGGCAGGTGTTCTAGGAGGAGAGGGGTTGAGAGGCTTCTGGTGTGCAGCTGCCCGAAGCCTCTGGAGACATGGGCCCCTTGGAGCCACATGGGTCCCCGTCTGAGATGTCATAAGAGAAGCAGCTTGGAAGGACTGAAAGAGGGGCACTTTTGTGTCTCAGACGCTGCCCTTGCCATCCGTGCAGCTGCTGATTCTGGACCGTGTCATCTTGTAAGAGACTTGTGGGTACAGCGGCAAACAGCCCGTCTCACTTTTCTTTCTTCTTTCTCATCGCCCCCACATGGGTTGGCGGCTCTCACAGGTGGCCTTGCCCTACAAGCCGTATTTCTACATTGCGACCAGGAAGGTAAGCCCGCTGCGTAGAATCAGGCCACACGGCCGGTGCTTCATTTTATGGGGGGGATTTCAGGACTGAAAGTAGAGAGGGCTCTGGAGAAACGGGCGAGGAAGACAATAGATCTTACTGATAGGAAGTCCTTGCATTCTGATCTCGATGTAGGGTTGTGAACGAGAAGTTTCGTCTTTTCTCTCCAAGAAGTTTCAGGGAAAAATTGCTAAAATAGAGACTGTTCCCAAGGAGGACCTGGACTTGGTGAGTATCACCTGGACGCTTCAGGGTGAATGAGGCTGGTCTGTCCTGCCTCTGGGGTAGAGCTGGTAAGAGGTCAGGTTTAGCACCTGTGGGCTGGTATACGGATGATGGGGTTTGGTGACTGTCCGTATGTCCTCTTGGAGAATGTTAGTCGTTTAGTTGTGCACATGCAGAATTGGGCAAGATGCTTTGGACTTGCCAACTTTTCTGCTCAGCCTTTGAGTTGTTGTCCCCTTGTTTTCTTACCCCAATAAAGTCCTTTTCCTCTTGAACTCATGAGCATAATCTTACACTTTGTAGCCAAATCACTTGGTCGGTTTGAAGCGGAATTACGTTAAGCTGTCCTTCAACACCGTGGAGGATCTTGTCAGAGTGAGGAAGGACATCTCCCCTGCTGTGAAGAAGAACCGGGAGCAGGGCCACGCCGGTGACGCCTACACAGCCATGCTCTCCAGGTGGGACTTCTCGCAAGCAGGGCAGCCAGGTGGCCCTCGGGACTGTTGCCCATTCCTGCTAAGTTGAGGACATGGATGGGAAGCAGGAAAACTAGCAACAAAGTTACCTTGAGGATCAGCTCTGTTCATTGTAGAAACACTTGCAAGAAATTAGGTAGAATTTCTTCTAAAAAATTTTTAGTTTATTTATATTTATTTATCTATTTTATTCTTTGGAGAGAGAGCAAGAGAGTGTGAGGGGAGGGAAGGGACAGAGGGTGAAGAGGAGAGAGAGACTCCACTCCCAACACAGGGCCCAACCTGGGGATCAGTCTCACCATTTTGAGATCATCGCCTGAGCCAAAATCAAGAGGCGAACCCTCAGCCAAGCCACCCAGGTGTCCCAGCCTGGGTAGAATTTCTTACGTGGTGCATTTGTGTTCAATAAAGGGTGGTTTCCTGGGTTGTATTTTAGCTGTGCCTCTTTTCTTACAGAGGGGTGGAGTTGTGGCTCCAACGTTGAGTTGCTGTAATAGTAAAGACATTTTGGATTCCCAATGACACCCACTCCCTCCCCCCTTTTTTAAAGATTTATTTGAGAGAGAGAGTGAGTTTGAGCAGTGGGAGGGGCAGAGGGAAAGAGAATCCAAAGCTGACTTACCACTGAGCAGGGAGGGGTAGCCCAATGCGGGACTCAATCCCAGCACCCTGCGATTGTGACCTGAGCCAAAGGCAGATGCTTAATGACTGACCTACCCAGGTGCCCCAATTTTTTTTTTTTTTTAAAGATTTTATTTACTGGGGCACCGGGGTGGCTCAGTGTGTTAAGCCTCTGCCTTTGGCTCCGGTCATGATCCCAAGGTCCTGGGATCGAGCCCCACATCGGGCTCTCTGCTCAACAGGGAGCCTGCTTCCTCCTCTCTCTCTCTCTGCCTGCCTCTCAGCCTACTTGTGATCTCTCTGTCAAATAAATAAATAAAATCTTAAAAAAAAAAAAAGATTTTATTTATTTATTTGACAGAGATCACAAGTAGGCAGAGAGAGAGGAGTCCCCACTGAGCAGAGAGCCTGATGGGGGGCTCGATCCCAGGATACGGGGATCATGACCTGAGCCAAAGGCAGAGGCTTTAACCCACTGAGCCACTCAGACACCCCAATTTTTAAAATTTTTATCTTATATCCTATAAAATACATGTCCTAAGTGTGCATGAAATTTCCTATCTGGTCTGCTGCTTAGAGGAAGGTGTCATCCGAGGTCATTCTCTTAAGAAGAGCCTGTCTGGGCACGCTGCCACCTCGATTTACCTTCTGTGTTTACTCCACGTGGGCTGTGGTCTTCGTTCCTGTTCCACCCCCAAGCAGAGTGTAGTTGAGTAAGCTGGCCTTCTCTGTTTTGCAGTGTCCTGCAAGGGAGCAGTGTGGTTATTGATGAAGAGGAAGCCTCCAAGAAGGTCACTGACCAGTGGGACAACATTGTAGACATGCGGGAGTATGACGTGCCCTACCACATCCGCCTCTCCATTGACCTGAAGATCCACGTGGTAAGTGGGCCGTGCCTTTTGGGCAACCGGACAGTCGGGCAGTGACCCTGGAAGGATAAATCCATACAGATTTACTGTACATACAGATACACCTCCCGGGACAGACGCAGAGCTTTTTCTTAACGTGCTCCCCATCCCGCAGGCTCACTGGTACAATGTCAGATACCGAGGAAGTGCCTTTCCCGTGGAAATCACCCGACGAGATGACCTTGTTGAACGACCTGTGAGTACTTTTTGCATTTCCTCCGTCCTGGCTTTCCACTTGTTTCTGGAGAGATTTCATTCAGTGCTGAAGGATGAATTTGATTCAGAGATTTGTTTTCTTCTTTTCCCTTAGGTACTTTCTTAAAAATGTAGAAAAAAAATTTTTTTTGGTCTTTTTCTTTTTTTCTTTTTTTTAAGATTTTATTTATTTATTTGACAGAGTGACAGAGAGATTTTATTTATTTATTTGACAGTGAGAGAGGGAACACAAGGGGGGAGAGGGAGAGGAAGAAGCAGGCTTCCCGTGGAACAGGGAGCCCGATGCGGGGCTCCATCCCGGTTACCCTGGGATCAGGACCTGAGCCAAAGGCAGACGCTTAACGACTGAGCCCCACAGACACCTATTTCTGACCAAGCATAATTTTCACCCTGTGCTTATGTATCCCCATGTGATGTCCGTGTTTGAGCTGGGCTGGATCTGAACATTTGAGGGAAAGTGCTGACTTCCATTTTGGGCTGCTGAGAGCAAAGTGGTGTGTTGAAAATGGATTCACGACCGGAAGGCCTTGGTTCAGGGATGGCTCTGTGTTCTTGGGCGATTCTGCATTGCTCTTTGCTCATATCCAAAACAGAGATGTCATCTCTGTACCACGAAGCCGTCTCTGGGTTGTCACAAAGGTCAAAACAAGGTCACGCATTTTCACGCACGTCGAGACTCAGGTGTTCTATAATCCTAGGATTTTCCTCTCATGCTCTAACCACTTGTATGTGTTTAAGTTTTTGTACCAGCAGTGAATCGTGGCATTCTTGATACAGCTCAGTCAACCCCAGAATGCTGGTCTCACTTCTTCTGGAACCTCTCCCTGGGGCAGCGGGACTCCTTTAGCAGCTGGAGGCAGGGGTGGAGGTGGCAGGTGTTGGGAAGACGTTTGGGATCTCTAGAGCTTGGCTTGCTTTCTGTCCAATTTAATGAGACATTGTGTCCCTGCAGGACCCTGTGGTTTTGGCATTTGACATTGAGACCACCAAACTGCCCCTCAAGTTTCCCGATGCTGAGACTGACCAGATTATGATGATTTCGTATATGATTGATGGTCAGGTAAGTGGTACCTTTCGGGATGTATGTTTCACAGGAGCAGGAACCTTGTCTAGTCTCTAAATCAGGGCAGCATCCCCCTGTGTTTCCTGTATTTTGGGTGAAAAATTAGTGAGTCGAGTCCTGGAAAGTGAACAAACAAGCCATGGTCCTTCCAATAGAAGCTTGAGACACTCAGGGCTCTTCTTGGGGGAGCCGGGGTGACTTCCCGTTGCTGCAGATTGCTGCAGCAGGAGCTTCTGGGCCAAGAGAGAAGAGGTGTGTTTTGGCTTTATGTGTCCTAACTCGTGCCGATGGCTCACGTACTTCCCAGGGCTACCTCATCACCAACAGGGAGATCGTTTCTGAAGATGTTGAAGATTTCGAGTTCACCCCCAAACCAGAGTATGAAGGACCTTTTTGTGTCTTCAATGAACCCGATGAGGTAAAGAGGTGCCCTTGGTGGGTTGCCGGGGGGGCTCAGTCGTTACGCGTCTGCCTTCGGCTCAGATCATGATCCCAGGGTCTGGGGGTCGAGCCCTGCGTCGGGCTCCCAGTGAGGTGGGGGCCTGCTTCTCCTCTGTCTCCCCCATTCGTGTTCTCTCTCTAGTTCTCGGTTTTATTTTGTGGGAAAATAACATCTTTAAAGGGAAAAAAGAGGTGTCTTTCGGGATACTGCTGGTATCTGGGGTGAAACAGGAGGAGGCAGACTTGGCGCGCACGTAGCCTGCGTGGTGGCCCGCACAGGGTGTTTAGTGGGGTCCTTGTCCACACTGGAGGCAGGGGCGGCTGCGGGAATGACACGGTGACAGCTTCCTGACCTATAGGAGGGGTGTTAGGTAACGGCTCGAAGAGAAGCAGCAATCCTCTGACAGCCGAGAATCATTATTGGATTTAGGTTCATCTACTCCAGAGATGGTTTGAACATGTCCAGGAGACCAAACCCACCATCATGGTCACCTACAACGGGGACTTTTTTGACTGGTAAGTGTGACGTCTTGCTTGCGGGTCACTCCAATGTGTTTGGGAGGGGGCGTTGCACGGGGGTGTAGATGTGCTCAGTTACAAGCGGTCGAGATGGGAAGAAAGTGGGAGAGGAGGGAGGGTAAGAGGGCCTGCTTGGCGGCCCGAGAAGCACCTCGCACTGTTTGAGAAGTGGGTGTGGGGGTTCCTGGGTCCGCTTGGGGTCCGCTGGGGGCAGTCTCCTGTCACTGAGGGAGCTAAAGGATGACTGCCACGTGCCCGTCTGTCTGCCCTCATCCCTAGGCCGTTTGTGGAGGCCAGAGCAGCGGTCCACGGACTGAACATGTACCAGGAGATCGGGTTCCAGAAGGACAGCCAGGGGGAGTACAAGGCGTCCCAGTGCATCCACATGGACTGTCTCAGGTAGGCCTGGCAGCTCGCTGCGCTGCTGCAGGAGGGCTTTCTGGGACGGGGTCCGGAGCTCCTTCTTGCACGTACTGGCCCTGTCCCCCTCCCTTTGACGGGGGAGGGTGGCTTCTGAGAAGTAGCTCCCACTGCCTTCGGGACGGTGGGCGGCTCTGGCTGGGTCTGGGGATGTGCTGTCTTTTACGTGGGCTCGCTATCCCTTCTACCAACAACCACGTTAGCGTCAGGCCTGGTGGGGAAGCCAGAGAAGAAAGGCCAGGTGGGTGAGGCCTTGGTGCAGTGGGAGCCCTCCACAAAGGTGGGGGTGCTGCACCAGGGGTGTCCAGCCTGGAGAGAGGCATTCAAGGGGGCTCCGAGTGCTGAGAGGGAAGGCAGGAGAGAAAGGCGGTCTTGTGAGCCTCCTGTACCCTGTGGAGAGGTGAGTTCTGGGGAGCCATTGACACACTTGGTCTGTTTTCTCTGCAGCCCTGGCGTCATGGTGCGTGGGTTGCAGTGGGTAGGCCGAGTCGTAATGAGGGCAGGATTGGGGGATCCATGAATGGGGGGCAGAGGCACATGAGGCACAGGGTTTGGGGTGGGCCTCTGGGGGAGCAGGGCTCAGCTTCTCAGCAGGCCTGGGAACCCCTTCACATGGGGCAGGGCGACAGAGGTAAAAGGACAGGTGGGCGCTCTCAGAGGAGGTGGCAGTACTGCGAGGTGACGGGGCATTTCTGGGGCGGAGGATGGCAGGAGTGAAGAGTGCAGAGGCTGAGGGAGCTGAGGCTAGTTGCAGTCATGAGGGGCTGTGGCTGCCAGGGACACTGTTGGCCATGGGACTGAGTTGACGGGCGGACATGGAGACGGGCCCGGGGCGAGGGGCACAGGGTGCTTCTAGTTTCCACGTGGAAGGGACCGTGGAAGGAGAGAATAGGAGCTCGGAAATAGGGTCTGAGGGAGGGGGAGCGCAGCGCAAAGTAGAAGCAGCCCCAGGACGAGCTGGAGGGCCGGAGGGAGGCCGGGGGTGCGGGGTCCGCCCGCTCACCTTTGTCTTCTCCCTCAGGGGGGAGGGCAGGGAGGAGGGGAGGCCGTGGGGCTTGGCGGACCGGCGCTCGCCTTTCCTCACCTTTGTGGGCTCCTCTGCAAGGTTGACCGGATCCGGGTGAAAGGCTTCGTGGGGTGTGCTCCCTGTGTGGTCTCGGAGGAGATCTTCGGGGCGCCGTTAGGACTGTCTGGGGTGCGCGCAGCTTTGCCCCTCTCCCGGTTCCTGGGCTTCGTCTCCGAGTCCTCTCTGACTTGGCTCTCGATCTGGTTCTCAGGTGGGTGAAGCGGGACAGTTACCTTCCTGTGGGCAGCCACAACCTCAAGGCGGCTGCCAAAGCCAAGCTGGGCTATGACCCCGTGGAGCTGGACCCCGAGGACATGTGCCGGATGGCCACCGAGCAGCCCCAGGCACGTGCGTCTCCTCACTGTGCCCCCTTGCGCTTGCCGCGGGGCCTCCGGGGCTCCTCGTGGCTCTTACTCTCTGATGTTCTCTCCTCAGACTCTGGCCACGTACTCCGTGTCAGACGCGGTGGCCACGTACTACCTGTACATGAAGTACGTCCATCCCTTTATATTCGCCCTCTGCACCATTATCCCCATGGAGCCCGACGAGGTCAGTGCCTCTCGTGGCCCCGTGAGCCGTTCTCCGCACGCTGCCCGAGGGCGCTGGCGCCCAGCCGCTGGTGTGGATGCGGCTGTGGTCTGAAGCCTGGTTCCCCCCGTAGGTGCTGCGGAAGGGCTCCGGGACGCTGTGTGAGGCCTTATTGATGGTGCAAGCCTTCCACGCCAACATCATCTTCCCCAACAAGCAGGAGCAGGAGTTCAACAAGCTGACGGATGACGGTCATGTGCTAGACGCCGAGACCTACGTGGGTGGCCACGTGGAGGCCCTCGAGTCAGGCGTGTTTCGCAGCGACATCCCCTGCCGGTTCAGGATGGTGAGCCCCTCCCTGGTCTTCCCGCCGAATGCTTGGTGGGGCCCAGAAGTGGCGAGGGCTGCAGCCAACCCTGACCGCTCTCCTCCTCGGTGGCCCATCAGACCTCCTCTGTTTAGCCTGCCCTTGGCAGAGGCGCTGCGGGGCAGGCGCTCAGCTCCTCTGGGGTGTTCCCCGCGGTGTCCCGTCCTGCCTGAGGTAGACTGATTGGCGTGACGGCATGTCCCGTCTCACTCGTGTCCTCTCGGTCGTTGTGCTAGAATCCTGCTGCCTTTGACTTCCTGCTGCAGCGGGTGGAGAAGACCATGCGTCATGCCATCGAGGAAGAGGAAAAGGTGCCCATGGAGGAGGTCACCAACTTCCAAGAGGTAACGCTCCACGGGGCCGGGAGAAGCCGTCATCACGTGCCCTGCCTGGGAGACTGGCTTCTTTCTGTAGTGTGTTTGGTGTGTCCCTGCTGGGTGCTGGTACTTGATCCCTGAGAGGGAGGACACAGGTGTGGGTCTGCTTGGGGGAGGGACAGGACAGTGTGGTGGTCGCGGGTGGTCTCCAACCCAGGGAGGTAGGAGAGTGTCACCAGGAGGCGGAGGGCTGGCGACCTGATTCTTGGAACATTGTGCTGGGCGGGTTTGGGCCAGGGGGCAGGGCTGGGTCGCGAGCCCAGATTGTTTGGACTTTACTTTGTAGGCAGCGGGGAGCCATTGGTTTTTATGTTTTGTTGTTGAGGACACTTTCAAAGTGCTGAGTCCGTTCCTACAGGGACAGAGTAGAACACAGCAAATGTAACTCCCGTCACGTAAGGGCTAGAAAGCACCACCGTCGGCGTGCCCCAGGCCTGCAGGTCCCCGTCTTCGGGCGGAGCCCTTCTCCGGCGTGGCTGTTTGGCCCTGCTCAGCACTGTGGCTTGTTGAGCGACTCGTGGTTTGGAGTTTCTACCAGTTTTAGGATTGATCTCAAGAAACATCTTGTACCAGACTCACTAGACAGAATTCAAATGAGAATGTGTTTGCGTCGTCTGCCAGCTGGGAAGTGCCGTGTAGCTGTTGTCCGCTCCGGCTGCCGTATGCCTCGGGAGCTCTCAGAGCACGACCTGTGAGGCGCATCCAGGCCCGAATCCCGATGTGAGTTAGTGCCTCAGAAGGAACGGACACCACTTTGAAGTTGGAGAAGGGGCAACGTGAATGAAACCAGGGTGTGCTGAGCAGAGGCCTCCAGACTCTGGGCTCCTGGAGGATGTGGAGTGTGGCTCACGCGCTGTCTCCAGAATGTTCTAAAGGGCAGCCCGGCGTCCTTAGGAAAAGGGTAACAGGCCTATCGCTTTGTTTCTAAGGGACCATCTTGTCCCCGTGATGCAGACGGGAGGTTCCAGCTGGGGTCATGGTGGTGTGGGGCGTGTCCTCTGGGAACGCTGCCTCTTCGCTTCTCCCTCACTGTTAGCATTTCAGAGTGGAAGGTGGAGGGACCGTTCTCCTCATGATTCATTTGCCTAGAATTCAGTTAGGAACAGAAGGTATTAATGCTTCTAGTATGTCCTGTTCTGTACAATAGGTAACGCTCCTTTGAGTCATGGCTTCTTACAGTTTCTGGTGTGTTTTTTGTCTTGGCTTCTTTGGAGGGTTTTAGTTCTATTTTTGTATTTTTGTAATTATTTTTTTTTAAAGATTTTATTTATTTATTTGAGAGAGAGCGAGCATGGGAGGGGAGAGGTCGGAGGGAGAAGCAGACTTTCTGCCAAGCAGGGAGTCCGATGCAGGACTCAATCCTGGGACTCCAGGTTCGTGCCCCAAGCAGGTGGCCTCGTCCACCAACTGCAGATAATGCAGTTGCTTAACCAACTGAGCCACCCAGGTGCCCCTTTGGAGGGCTTTAAAGAGCTTTTTAATACTAAGGGCAATTTTGCATTCAAGTGATTTTTCTCATATGACTATCAAATTTAACATATTTCATAAAAAAGGGGGCTACTCTCCTGGCTAGTCTTGGGTCTGTTTAGCTGTGTTTCCGTTCACTCCTGATGGACTAAAGCAGCGGTGGGCAAACTGGCCCACGACACCCATGCAGCCAGCAGCCCAAGAATGGTTTTTACGGTTTTTAAGATGCTGTGTATACATACACACATGCGCGCGCGCACACACACACACGCACGCAGAAGAACGTGTGACAGAATGTGTCGCCACAAAACCTAAAGTATTTGTTACCTGGTCCTTCACAGAGGTTTGCTGAGTTATTAGATTAACTTGTGGATATGCTCGTTCTCAAATTTGGGGGTTGTGTTCCTTGGTGTTGTGTATGTTTTGTGCAGAATGAACTTTTCAGTTAAGTCCCTGTCTGTGCTCTGATTTAACTCAGTGTTACATTTTGGGGAGTGGATGAGAATTCGTGCCCATCAGGAGCCTGTTCGCGCTAGCCTTACATCATTGGAGTGACTTCTTTTTTTTTTTTTTTTTGAAGATTTTATTTATTTATTTGACAGAGAGAGATCACAAGTAGGCAGAGAGGCAGGCAGAGAGAGAGAGGAGGAAGCAGGCTCCCCGCTGAGCAGAGAGCCCAATGGTGGGGCTCGATCCCAGGGTCCTGGGATCGTGACCTGAGCCAAGGCAGAGGCTTTAACCCATTGAGCTGCCCAGGCGCCCCTGCAGTGACTTCTTTTAGGACCATATTTCCATTTCTGAAGGCTCTGTTGGGGTTTTTTTCTGATGTGCTGCTTTTTTTTTTTAAACTGTTCTCTTTTGTTTTAGAGTTTTGGTCTTTAGTGTTTTTATTCATGCTCGTTTTCCCGCGTTTGCTCTAGGAGATTTGTTCTCTGTCTCTCGGGGCTTCCTCCTCCGGAGTCTGCTCTCGGTCATGGGGGTCATGGGGGTGCTCCTTCCGTGCTCAGCAATTTGGAACGTGAACTTATGCTCAGCCGGGACTCTCAGGTGGCCTGTCAGTGCTGTCAGTACTTTGATGCGGTTTCTGGCCTGGGGTCCCTTGTCATGTGGTTCCTTGGCCGGAGGGCTCCTGGACTGCAGACTGGAGGGACCAGCCCGTGGAGTAATGCTGGAGACCGTCTAGCATGGGGGCTCAGAGCATAGCACTTGGGCTGTGGGGACCCCTGATAGAGCCCCGCTAATCTCTTGAGCCTTGTCATCTGTTGGGTGAGGAGTTGCTGAGGCTGGGGTGCCCCATGCCCTCACCATGCAGCTGCGGACAGCCCCCAGGAAGAGGGCTGTTGATACACCAGCCCAGTTCCTCACTCGCTGCACACGGCTCTGTCGTGCAAGGTCGCAGACGGTCTTCCACAGTGCTCCCAGCCCCAACAGGTCCCCCGGGGTAGCGGCTGCTGCACCCCGAGATGCTGTCCTCCTCAGGGCTCTTTCTCACGAGGCTCCCATACCTCCACGTGTTGGTGACCATCATCTGCCGTCCTTCTGGGATCCATGGTGCTCATTTTGTGACAGTCCATACACTCTAAAGTTTTCATCTTAGCCTTCACTATTTTGTCCTTTCTCCTAGGTGTGTGATCAGATTAAGAGCAAGCTCATCTCCCTGAAAGATGTTCCAAACAGAATAGAGTGTCCCCTTATCTATCACCTGGACGTGGGGGCCATGTACCCCAACATAATCCTGACAAACCGCCTGCAGGTGAGACCGATTCCCCCATCAGAGTCGAGCTCTTTCTGCACAGGCCCTGACTGACCCCCTCTTGTCCTGCCGCAGCCCTCTGCTGTGGTGGACGAGGCCACCTGCGCTGCCTGTGACTTCAACAAGCCGGGAGCAGACTGCCAGCGGAAGATGGCCTGGCAGTGGAGGGGCGAGTTCAGTGAGTGTGGCCCCAGAGCAGCGGCAGGGTGGCCGGGCGGCGAGCAGGCGCGCAGGTCCCAGGCACGGACTCCCCTCTGTCACCCTCCCAGTGCCAGCCAGCCGCAGCGAGTACCATCGGATCCAGCACCAGCTGGAGTCAGAGAAGTTCCCTCCCCTGACTGCAGACGGCCCAGCGCGGGCCTTTCACGAGCTGTCCCGCGAGGAGCAGGCCAAATACGAGAAGCGGAGGCTCGCAGGTGAGCGGCTGCCGGACGCGGCTCCTCCCCCCACGTGGGCCTCTGTGGGGCCATGCGGGGACGTCCCAGCCTGGGGTCCGTTAGACTGGATGTTGCACTAGGAGGGATCACTGTGAACCGCTTCTTCCTGCAGCCTTTCTTTATTTCTCCTTCAGAAGGTGATCTCTCCTTCCTATGCTCTTGGGGAGTTCAGCCCGGTCACCCTGGGGCTGTCCCATAATAGGATAAACCAGCACGCATCTTCTGGATGCCTCTGCTCCTTTGTGCCAGGATAGAAAGCTGCGCTTGTTGGCGTCTGTTGCTTCCTGGCTTTCTTGGGCTCTGCCCAGGAGGGCTGGTACCCACTGTGCAGTCTCTCACGCTCCCCTGCGCTCGCCGGTGCTCAGATTACTGCCGGAAGGCGTACAAGAAGATCCACGTGACCCGGGTGGAGGAGCGCCTCACCACCATCTGCCAGCGGGAGAACTCCTTCTACGTGGACACGGTGCGCGCCTTCCGAGACAGGCGCTATGAGTTCAAGGGTCTCCACAAGGTGCGTCTGCCCTTTGCGAGGTCCGAGCAGAGTCTAGATTCTGAGATGAGAATCCTTGCTGCTGCTGTCTGGACAGTGGTGACCGCCCCACCGAGGACGTGGGGCTCCCGTCTTTGGGGTGCTCCTGCGTGTGCAAAGTAATGAGAGCACATTTGTTCTCGCTTTGAAGAACTGAAGGCTGAGGCCTCGAAAATTTTCCCAATGATTGCTTTCGAAGGATTTATTTAGAGCAGAGGTCAGCACACTATGGCTGGACGGGCCTCTTATAAGTAAAATTTTACTGGGACCGAGCTGCGTCCCCTGCTGGGGGGTGGTGAGCAGCTGGGGCAGAAACCGGCTGCACGGGGGGTATAGCTCAGGGGTAGAGCATTTGACTGCAGAAACCGGCTGCACGATGTGGCATTTAGTTTCCCGCCTCTGACGGGAGGGCTGGGAGCGCGATTTCTAGGGTTTCTAGATGGCTTAATCCGGGAGGCTCTGGGAGGCTCCACGGCCACACCTCAGTGGTCATAACAAACAGTAGTTTCACACTTGAGCGAATGGGGGTCTTTCTTCTGAAAGTCCTTTCAACCCCAGACTCAGTAAGGCCCCCGCTCGGATAGACTCTTGTTATCACATTTTACTGTTACTACCTTTTTTGGTGGTTTCTTTTTTTTTTTTAAATGATTTTATTTATTTATTTGACACAGATCACAAGTAGGCAGAGAGGCAGGCAGAGAGAGAGGGGAATGCAGGCTCCCCGCAGAGCAGAGAGCCCGCTGCGGGGCTCAATCCCAGGACCCTGGGATCATGACCTGAGCCGAAGGCAGGGGCTTAACCCACTAAGCCATCCAGGTGCCCCTGGTGGTTTTTTTTGTGTGTGTGGTAAGATAGACATAACCTAGAACCCAACCCAGTTCTGCGGCACTGGGGACATCCCCACAGTTGTGTGGCCTCCCCCGTCGTTCTCCAGAACTCTTCATCTGACAGGACTAACACTGCACCCATGGAACAGTAACCCCCCTGTCCTGCTTTCTGTCTCGGGGTTTAACCTCTAGAGCCCCCTGGGAGGTGGGATCATGCAGCGTCTGACGATGACCGGCTCATTGCCCTCAGCATCAAGTCCTGAAGCTTCATCCATGCTGAGGCCGGGGTCCGAAGTCCCTTCCTTCTGAGGCTGAGTGGTGGCCTGCTGTGTGTGCGCCCCACATTCTGTTCATTCTTCGCCTGCCCATGGTGCTAGGCCGCGTCCACATTTTGGCTGCTGTGAATGTAGAGGTACAGATACCTTCTTAGGTCCCTGCTTTCAGGTCTTCAGAGTGTGTGCCCCGTGGCATTGCTGGGTCTTAGGGGCATTCTGTTTTCAGCGTTTAGAGGAGCTGCAGCAGCGTCTCATTTTGTTTCAGTTAAGTAACTGAAGTTTTGTGGTTACGTGTCTCTCCTGGGACAGGGACTCAGAGTGCGGTGAGTGCGTCTGTCTCATTCTTTGTTCTTTGGAGGCTGCTGCATAGTAGGCATTCAGTGCATAGCTCAGTTGTTCTGCATGGGATGGGGAGTTGAGTGGAATATTTACAGCCTCCCCCGTGATTCTTTGTCGGTTGCTCTTACTAGGGGCCTCTTGAGTAGCTCCCGTTACCCTCAGTCCGGTTAACACAGACAGGCCTGGCCCCTCATCCTGGGGCATCTCGGCCTCGGCACAGCCAGTCCCATCACGGAAACCCACCCTGCAGTTCCTGCTGGTGAAGACTTGCTCCACCGCAGTGAAGCAGGGAGAGCAAATCTGCCCATGTCATCTCACCCACGTCCTGGGGGAGATGTCCTCCAGCGGTGTCTTTTGGGCTCAGCATCTCAGGAGGTGCGGCCTGTGGGTGTGAAGGCCAGGTGTCACCATGTGCCCCTCTGGGCTGGCCCTGGGTGGGACTGGGGTCTGGCACTTCCACGCCCAGCATTCGTGATCCATGGCTTCTCGTCTCATTCAAAATCTGGAGAGCCTTTCATTCATTCCAGGTGTTTATTGTCTGTTTGATCAGCCAGGGGAGTGAAGGTGAGACGTTCTCAAGCAGAAAGGGAAGCGTCAACTGTTTGGCCACTGTGACAGCATCCACGTTAGCGAGCAGGGGCAGACGTGCAGCCTGGGCAGGGGCGAGAGCAGGTGCCCCTAGTATCCGTGCTGGTCACCCTCTATGTGGCGGTTCTGTGGATTTTGACAAAATCCTGTGTAATGACCATCACGGCGAAGACAACATTTCCGTTGCAACCATTTAGAATAGTGTAAGGTCTTTGGTTCTCTTTATCGAGTTTATCTTCTCCTAACATGCTAGGGGATCCGATAAGCAGGTGTTGGTCCGTCAATAGGCTTATGAGTCATTTGTAACGCTGAGATGTTGTCTTTATTGGTGCACTTTGCTCTCTGCGTCAGCGGCTTCTGAGTTCTGTTGGAGAAGACCTGTAACTCAGCTTGTCCATGCGTTAAGTCAGGGTCGCACTGAATAACAGGATGATAATGGGAGCCCCTGGGCTTCTTGGGTGTCGTGACGCCCCTTCCTCTGTTGCTGGTCTCGGACGTGGGGTTCATTTGTTTTTTCGCTCACTGCTGTGTTCCGGCTTTCGTCCCAGGAGGCTGACGTTGCCCCAGGTCTGAGTTGTCCAAGTGGGTTGCCGTCGTGTCTTCTTCTTGTTGATTTCACAAGAAATAAAAGCTCCTTTGTGTCCAGAACTCTTTTCAGGACATCTGCCTTGTACCAGGCAGTGCTGGGTTACCAGCTTGTCGGGACACGTGGGAGCCCAGGGTGTGGTTCTGGCCTGGCTGCTGGGTTGCGGGTTGTGCAGACCTGGGAGGGATGTGTGGGTCCCATACCCTTGTTAGGTTTCTCGGGGGCCGTAATAGCGCTGTGGTGTGTAATATGTCTTTATCCCTAGGAATTGTGTGCTGGACTCTCCGGGGGGCCGGGTCCTGATGTCTGTGCCTTTCTGCTGGCTGTGCCCATACAGAGAACGGATAAGGAAACATGGCCTAGGGGCGCCTGGGTGGCTCAGTGGGTTAAACCTCTGGCTTCAGCTCAGGTCATGATCTCAGGGTCCTGGGACTGAGCCCTGCGTCGGGCTCTCTGCTCAGCAGGGAGCCTGCTTCCCCCCACTCTCTCTCTGCCTGCCTCTCTGCCTACACACCCTCTCTGTGTGTCAAATAAATAAATACATAATCTTAAAAAAAATAAATAAAAGGGAAAAGGGAAACGGGGCCAAGAGTCAGCAGTGGTTTCTCTGCTCGCGGCTATGGTCTTCCGTTGTATTGGATTTTGAAGTTTTCTATAGATTTGAAATTTTCAAACTCGTAAACCGTTGGGCCACTGACTGCGTGGAGCGTGAGCTGGAAGAGCCGAGGAGGTGACCGGTGTCTGTGTGGTCCCCAGGTGTGGAAAAAGAAGCTCTCCGCGGCCATGGAGCTGGGCGACGCGGCCGAGGTGAAGCGCTGCAGGAACATGGAGGTCCTGTACGACTCCCTGCAGCTGGCGCACAAGTGCATCCTCAACTCCTTCTACGGCTACGTCATGCGCAGAGGGTGCGCTCCCGCGGCGCGGCCAGGGAGGGGTTGGGGTGGGAGGGGAGGGGGCAGCCGCAGACACGTCGTCTCCCTGTCCCGGGCTGCGCACGGTGACTTGGCAGTTTCCAGTGGGTTTCTGGGATGGAGGCCATGGAGAGGGTCTGGGCAGCCACCGGGCCACACCGCGTGACTGATACAGGGTGTGAAGCTGTCTGAGCGGTCAGGAAGGCCAGTGTTGGTGGGGGGTCCTTAAAGCCAGGGTCCACTGTTTCTGGTGCACATGGGATGAGGTGGGATCCGAATGGTGGGTGAGAGCCTCGGGGGGAGGGGGTCATATAGGCCCGGGCACTGTGGGGAGGGGTCCCTGTGGGAGGGTCAGCATGGCAGCTTGGGAGAAGGAGAAACATGGGGCACTGGGGATTAGGTTCGAGTGAAAGTCATTTTATTTATTGTTACTTTTTTTTTTTTTTAAGATTTATTTATTTATTCCGGAGAGCGAGTACATGTGCTCCCGTGTGTGTGCAGTGGGAGAGGGGAAGGGGCAGAGGGAGGGAGAGAGATTCCCAAGCCGGCTTCCCGCTAAGCGTGGAGCCCAGCGTGGGCCTTGGTCCCACAATCCTGAGATGACAGCCCAAACCAAGCATCGGACATTTAACTGACTGAGCCACTCAGGGGCCCCTGTTGTGTGTTTTTTTGATGGCAGAGAAGGAGGAGTGGGAAGCCGGGCTAGAGTGGAGTCCTAGGAGCAGGAGCGTCGGGCCTCGGGTCGCCTGACGCCTTCCACTGAGACCTGTTTGGAGGCAATAAGGCAGATGCCTGGCAGGAAGCCGAGGCCGCCCGAGGGCTTGTGTTTTCCCTGAGGAGTTAGGATGAGCGTGGGGTCTGGGAGATGGCAAGGGCACAAGATGGCGCAGGGCACTGTGGAAGAGGCTCATGTGCGGCCACCTGGGCTGGTGGTGAGGGAGCTGCTGCCCTGGCAGTCTGCTGCCTCTCCCAGCCCTGTGCCCAGAAGGAGGGCAGAGGACTGTCCCCAGTCCTGAGCTCAGTTCCTCAGTGATTCTCTGGCCCTGCTTCGATGTCCCCTTCTTGGTTTCCTTCTCCTGACCTCCTCCAGTGACCCTTTCAGGGAGCCCCATCGGTTCCCCAGGCTATGACTGTCTTTCTTAGGGCTCGCTGGTACTCCATGGAGATGGCAGGCATCGTCTGTTTCACGGGAGCCAACATCATCACGCAGGCGCGGGAGCTGATCGAGCAGATCGGGTGAGTGCCGCACTCGGGTCAGCCGCCGGGAGCGGATAGCCTGGAGGGAAAGGCGGGCGGGCGGCTTGGGGAGTCAGCAGGTGGGCACTGTGTTTCCTGGGTCCACGGCCAGGAAGGACCTTCACACTGGGTTCTCCCTACGTGAAGGCCATGGTCCGGTCTCCATGTGGCCTTGTTTCTCTGTTTCTCCAAAGGAGGCCCTTGGAGCTGGACACCGATGGAATATGGTGCGTCCTGCCCAACAGCTTCCCTGAAAACTTTGTCATCAAGACGACCAGTGTAAAAAAGCCCAAGCTGACCATTTCCTACCCTGGGGCCATGTTAAATATCATGGTCAAGGTGAGCCTGGGTCTCCAGGGAGGGCCTGCTTCCCTGGGCCTGGATTCCTGGCACCACCCCCAACTCTGATGGGGATTGGGAGGGGGACTGTGTTGGTTCTCAGGCTTGTGTGTTCCCTTCTGAACACGAGACCGGCCTGCTTGTGCCGTTCAAGCTTCCCTAGAGCCCGAGGGTCTGTACAGAGTGCCGTGCTCACGCTGGAGTGAGTCTTCCTCTAATGCTTGTAACTTTTTATTTTGAAGTAGTGTCGGACTTAAGAGGTTTGTGTACGCTGTGGCTCGCAGCTAAGGCGTCCACGCTCACACCACACCGTGACCAAGCTGGAGTCTTTGTGTCTCCTGCATCTCCCGGGCCCGGGCCCTGTGCCGACGTGCGGGTCCTGTCTGCTCAGGTCCCTCCAGGCTGGCAGCTCCCTGTCTTCAAGGAGTCCTGGCCGGCCTCTCCTTCAGATTCGTGTCTTGTTTTTGTCGTTAGAATGAGGTGGTATGGCCTGTGTTTCCTCCTGTTGCTGCCCAGTGTCGGGATCTGCCCTGCTGGCCTCCCCTTCCCCGTCCCGCCCACTCCCCCACCACCTTCCTGCTGCTGCAGAAGCGTCTCGTGGGGTCATGCAGCCCACACCCCCGCGGTGGTGTCGCGCCGTCTGGCTCGTGCTCAACTACCAGAGCCACGCGTGCACGCTGGGGAGATCGCTGAGGGGACGCAGCTGTCCTGACTCTCCCTGATCTTCCCTGGTTTGAGTGTCTGTTGCTGGTTCTGTGTGGCTCTCCCCTCCCACATTCCTGGCGCGTGGATTACTTGGAATCCTTCTGTAGGGAAGCACCATCACCCTTGACCACTTAGCCCTGCTTAGTGACGCACTTGGTTGAGTCCTGCTGGGTTCTGGACTGCACTTCTTCCTCTGGCCGCTGGGGGCTCCTTCTCGTTGGCCTACGTATTCATCCTTTTTTTTTAAGATTTTATTTATTTATTTGACAGACAGAGATCACAAGGAGGCAGAGAGGCAGGCAGAGAGAGGAGGAAGCAGGCTCCCCGCTGAGCCCAATGCGGGACTCCATCCCAGGACCCTGAGATCATGACCTGAGCCGAAGGCAGAGGCTTACCCCACTGAGCCACCCAGGCGCCCCTTGTCCACGTATTCTTGACGCATGCCTCTGTTCTGTGGTTTGGGGCTTTTTTTTTTTCTTTAGCAAACACTTTCATACTTCCTGGTCCTGTAAGGTGCTGTAGCCTCATGTTGAGTTTCCCCAGTCCCAGTCCCGTTTTTCTAAGGAGCCAGGTTCCTTTTACTGGGGAGAGTGTTGGAAACCACGGTCAGGTACAGATGCTCCTTGCTGCTGGGTGTTAGTGCTTCTAGCTCTCGCGGTGGCTGAGCCAGGAGGGAGTGTTTCCCTGACACCTTCCTTGTCCACACATGCATCTGGATTGATTTCTCTACGTGTGCGCTTTAAAACCGAAAATGTGAGTCCACACTCACCTGTCCAGCCCCAGGCTAGTCCCCTTCCTCGTTGGTAACGTCTTCCTGTGGTGAGAAGCCTGTCCCTCACTCTGGTGTGTTTATTTGTTGGGCCCTAGTGTGTGTGTGCACAGTGCCTTCGGGATTGTGCCATCACGTGCAGTGAACTTGCGGCTACAGCACAGCATGTGTGTGTAGTGTGTCTGTCTTCGGTCTGTACTACCCCGTCAGGACAGGGTTTGCCAGAGTGACGAGTCGGCCCGTCAGCAGGATTCTGCACAGAATGCAGCTGGGCTTGTGTCTTCCAGGCTGCAGTCCCTCTCGGGATTGCCCAGCATCCTGGCTGGAGATTCACTCTTCGTGGAGTGCAGTTCTGTGGGTTTTGACCCACACAGAGTCCTGTTTCCACTGCCCCAGAGCAGGACAGAACAGTTCCCAAGAGCTGCTGCTTTATCGTCAGCCCCAGACTCTGGCCACCCAGTCTGTTCTCTCTGCAGTGATAATTCTGCCTTTTCCAGAATGTTCTGTGAATGGAAACAAGCTGTATAAGCTTCTAGACTTAGCAGAATGCGTTCTGGTTCATCCCCACCTGACGGGTGTCAGAACTTAACCTCTTTCTCTGGCCGAGCGGTGTCTGTTATACAGAAGAGCCCCCGTTCGCTGGTGCAGCCGGTCCGCAGAGGGCAGCTGTCATTTCCAGAATGGTGGGGAGTGAGGCAGCCTCTCTTGCCCTCACTTCGCAGGAAGGCTTCACCAACGACCAGTACCAGGAGCTGACCGAGCCGTCCTCACTCAGCTATGTCACCCGCTCAGAGAACAGCATCTTTTTCGAGGTTGACGGACCCTACCTTGCCATGATCCTTCCAGCCTCCAAGGAAGAAGGCAAGAAACTGAAGAAGAGGTAGGAATCCTGTAGGAATCGTGTTTGGGAAGAGAATGAACGGACGAGACTTAACCCATCTTGGAAGTGGACCAGGAGGCCAGATGGGAATCGTAGTTTTTTAACCTTCTTGATTCAGTTTGGAAACATAATACTGCCCCCTCTGCTCCCCACCTGCTAGATTCTGGTTCCATAGGCTGCAGGCCCTTTGGTCATTCTGTCAGAAGCAGGAGCCTTGGGGTGGAGAGATGTGTGCCGCCCGACGGAGGCCAGAGGGGAGGGTCGGACGGAGGGCCAGTGGCACGCAGCCAGCCTCCCGGGCTCCCGTTCACTGCCGTGCTTGCCCGTGATTCCAGGTATGCGGTCTTCAATGAGGACGGCTCCTTGGCTGAGCTAAAGGGCTTTGAGATCAAACGCCGAGGGGAGCTGCAGCTGATTAAGATCTTCCAGTCCTCGGTATTCGAGGCCTTCCTCAAGGGCAGCACACTAGAGGAAGTGTACAGCTCTGTCGCCAAGGTGGCCGATTACTGGCTGGATGTGCTGTACAGTAAGGTAGGGCCCCCCTCCTCTTCCCTGGGCTGCAGACGGCCCCCATGTCCCTGGCTCCGGTGCCTCCCGGAGTCCCTGTCAGTGGGACCCCCGTGTCCAGTGATGGAAGGCTTTGAAGAAAACAAATAGCGCAGTAAAAGCAGCTGTAGGACAGTGTACTAGTGGTCATGTCAACCTTGCTTCTCGCAATGCTTGTAGTCCCTGCAAGTGAGCGTGGGGTTTCCGTGGTTTAAACAGCAGGGCCGGCTTCCCTTCAACAGCGCCTTCTCACGGACAGCATCGTTCTCTGGCTGTTGCCGCTCGGCCTGTGTCTCGTCGTGTTTGCGCTGTGTAGCTCCCAGGACTGTCTACTGCTGTCGGGCATCAGTTAGGTGTATGGTTTCTGCAGCTGTAATGTCTCCTCGAACACTTTTGTACGGGTGCTCGTCCCTCCTCTATTGTGGTATTTGCTAAGAGGAGACTTTCTGAGTCTAAGGGATACTGGAATATTCTGGAACATTATTCTGCCTTCCTTGGCTCTGTGGGCTGTGGTAGCTTGGCATGTTGTCTTATTCTGTAGTGTTGACCCACACGTGAGAGTAACCACCAAGAGAGAAAAACACACAAAACAGGAGCCAAACAAATCTTACAGGATGTCGGGGGCACGAGGTCAGGGGCATGTGCGTGGGAGCCCTTAGGGCTGTTTGCTCCCTGACTTCTCATTGCTGAGGAATGCCTCGGCTCCGCACTCGGTCTGTGGCTCTCCAGCTTGCATTGTCTCTCTCCTCACTCCTCCTTTCCCTGATTTTCTCTTCCTTCCAGGAGAAAAATCGCCAGTTCCGTCTTTTCCCTTTTTCTCCAGCTTTGGTACTAATAGCTCACACATTTCTTAATGTCCTCACTTAGTTTAATGACACGGCAGTTAGGGTTTTGCATTTGGATTTGTAAGTGTTCCTGTTCGCTGGCGTGACGCAGCCCTGTCGCACGGCTGGGGAAAGTCAAGTGACTGGGCGGGCTGTTGCCGGTGAGCCTGGGGGGGCGCTGCTTGCCTTCTGCGCCACGGTGTGCCCGTTGCCTCTCTTCAGGCGGCTAACATGCCCGACTCTGAGCTGTTCGAGCTGATCTCGGAGAACCGCTCCATGTCTCGGAAGCTGGAAGATTATGGAGAGCAGAAGTCCACGTCCATCAGCACAGCCAAACGCCTGGCTGAGTTCCTGGGAGACCAGATGGTGAGGGACGCGGGCCTGAGCTGCCGCTACATCATCTCCCGGAAGCCCGAGGGCTCTCCCGTCACAGAGAGGTGAGGGTTCCCGAGCTTAAGGCCTCAGATGCTCGGAAGCTCGAGTCTGTTGTGGAATGTCTGTCCCTTTGTAGCAAGCTGAGCTTCCTTGGAAAGGGCAGGACGGGGCGCCTGGGGGCTCAGTCAGTGAAGCGTCTGCCTTCGGCTCAGGTCATGACCCCAGAGTCCTAGGAGCGAGCCCCACATTGGGCTCCCTCGTTGGTGGGGAGTCTGCTTCTCCCTCTGTCTCTCCTGTTCCGCCTGCTTGTGCTCTCTCTGTGTCAAATAAATAAATGAAAAAATCTTTTAAAAAAATGAAACAAATTACGTACAGAGTAAAGTAAAGAATTCTTTTATAGCAATAAGAGAAAGAGGACAGGAAAAGCAGGCAACAGGTAAGAACGGGCGGCTTGCAGGTGAGGAGCATGATGGCCAGTGCACGGAAGGACGTTTAAACTCACCGTAATCAGGAAGTGCGGGTTTTAGAGGCGTCGCTGGTTGGGAAGAAAGAGCGAGGATAGCAGTTGTCATCCTGTAGACAGGCACGTGGGTGACTGTCCCCTCACAGCAGGGCCCGAGCAGAGCGGTGCTGATTCCCCTCACGGGGGAGCACGTTTGGGGACATGCCCTGCCTCCCTGCCCCCGCGTTCACCTTGGGTTTAAGAGCGCATGTCGGGAAGGCCCTCGTGTCCTTCAGTCAGAAGACGGGCACGTGTGTTCTATGTGGTGAAAGGCGGTGTAGGCGTCGGAGTGATAGGACGGCAGCGGCGTGCTGCCTGCGGGGTGCTGCTCCTGCACGGCGGGACGCTCCCGCCTGTACCTCACTGACCAGCACGGGCGCCGCTCTTCTCGTCCCGGATACGTCTGGGCAGGAGGAGTAGAGACGCCTGTGTGGGCTCAGTAAACACCCAAGCAGGGATCTCGTGCATCTACGTGAGGACGGTCGGGGGAGCTGCATGGGACTTCCTCCTTCTGGTCTCTCACGGAAAATGGCAGGGCGTGAAGGCGGAGAGGACTAGGTGGTGTGTGCACCGGTGTCGGTAGTGTTCTTTCTGAGTGTCTTCCCGTTCACAAATACCTCCTCCAGTGAAAGGGTGATGGTCGCGCTGCTGCTGGGTAGCGATGTGAAGCCGGCTCCTTCTTCCGGGAGAGCCGGAGTCTTCCTGTGTCTCACTCCCCGAGTGACATCTTCGAAACGTCTCAGTGCGTGTACACACGTGAATATGTGATTTACGCAATCTGTAAACCATGGCCAAACAACACAGACCAAATGGTGCCTGGTGGGGGGAGCGTGCGTTTGCCCACGACGTTTTAATACAGCGATGCATCATGTAGCTCGTCTGACGAACATTACATATTAGCTGTACTTTACACGAAGGGACATCCTGAAGTAACAGCACGGTTACAGACGAGGTTCTACACCCTTATTTCCATGTGGAATGCGTGTACATTGGTGAGCACTGTGACGGGAGTCGAGGAGATTCTGGTGTTGGTGACTTCTGTGCCTCTCTTCACCCAGGGCCATCCCGCTTGCCATCTTCCAGGCAGAGCCCACGGTGAGGAAGCACTTCCTCCGGAAGTGGCTCAAGAGCTCTTCCCTCCAAGACTTCGACATTCGGACAGTGAGTACTGACTTTGTTCCTCTGAGAGGTTTAGAAGGAAGCGTCGACAGCAGAGCGTCCCTGACTCGGGTCAGCATTTTGTCTGCAGTCTTTGGTCTTGTCCTCCCTGATACGTAAGGAGCTTGTTCCACTTCAGGAAAGCTCAGTGCCGGGGAGGGCCTGGACCCAGGTGCCGCGTTCTTGGGCTGGCTCAGCCCTGCTAAGTCTGGGATCCTAGGAGTCATTTAAGTGCTCTGTGGAATGGGTTTCCCTCTCTGTGAAATGGGTACGTTTCGTCCCAGAATTTCGAGGTGGGTAAAGCGGTCGCAGGAAGCG
Source organism: Mustela nigripes (assembly GCF_022355385.1). NCBI lineage: Eukaryota > Metazoa > Chordata > Mammalia > Carnivora > Mustelidae > Mustela > Mustela nigripes. Next base: position 464,547 of record NC_081564.1, read on the forward strand.
TTCAGCTCAGTGCTCGGTGTAGAGTGAGCACAGCGCTGCTGCTGCTCCTCTCTCTCACACCCTGTCGCCGTCCCCTTCCCGCTGCCCAGATCCTGGACTGGGACTACTACATCGAGCGTCTGGGGAGCGCCATCCAGAAGATCATCACCATCCCTGCGGCTCTGCAGCAGGTGAGGCCTGCCGGCACAGACAGGGCCCCAGGGGCTCTGTGGCCCCGGAACCCTGGGCCTGGCCTGTGCTAGCCAGTCGGACGGGTGATCCGTGCCCCTCTGTGTAGGTGAAGAACCCAGTACCACGCGTCAAGCACCCTGACTGGCTGCACAAGAAACTTCTGGAGAAGAGTGATGTCTGCAGGCAGAAGAAGATCAGTGAGCTCTTCGTCCTGGAGGGCCGGAGACAGGTAGTGCGCCCGGGACGGTGGGGGCCCTGCTGCCGCCATTCACGGGTCTCGGATGTTTCTTTCCTTTGTAAAAAGGTGCGCCTGACATTCGACTCTCTATTTTCCGCTGGGGGGGTCTTCTGGGATCGGATGCACTGAGCCGTCCATTAGGGAGACGGACTGTCTTCTGTGTGACGATGGTAATTGGACTCAGGGACTCTGAATCACTGTGCCAGAGACTTTGGTTTTCTAAACCAGAAAATAAAAACCTGTAGAGACCATAAAAATACTGAAAGGTGTAATGAAGGGCTTAGCTAAAATCAGAAGAGCCAAAAGAAAATTCTCCAATGCTGAAAATATTTTTAAAGATTTTATCTATTTATTTGTCAGAGAGACCGCAAGAGAGGGAGCACAAGTAGGGGATGGTGGGAGCCCGATGCGGGGCTCGATCCTAGGACCCTAGGATCATGACCCGAGCCAAAGGCAGAGGCTTAACCCACTGAGCCACCCAGGCATCCAGGGAATTAGAAATATTTAATGAGTACTGATCCTTGGGGCGCCTGGGTGGCTCAGTGGGTTAAAGCCTCTGCCTTCGGCTCAGGTCATGATCCCAGGGTCCTGGGATCCAGCCCCACGTCAGGCTCTCTGCTCAAGCAGGGAGCCAGCTTCCCTTTCTCTCTCTCTGCCTGCCTCCCTGCCTACTTGTGATCTTTGTCGGTCAAATAAATAAAATCTTTAAAAAAGAAAAGAAAAGAAAGTACTGATCCTATCAAAATTTGTGGTATGCAGCGAAAGAACACTTACATGCATGGTGTCTGTTTGCAAAGATGTTAGCAAACAAAAACAAGTAGGAGATCGAATAAGCATTCAACTGAAGAGTCTTAGCAGCGTACTGAGCTGCGGAGGGAGAAAGACAAGTTATGAAGGCAAGAGCAGGAAGGAGGGAAGTAAACAGTAAATCCCAAACCTTAGTCTTTGAAGAGACTTAGGAAATAGACAAATCTTTGTCAAGATTGATGAATCTTCTGGCTTTATTTTATTTTACTTTATTTTTATTTACTTTAATTTTGAGACTTTAATGTGTGGGAAGAGCAGGTTGCCGTGGGACTCCAGCGCCGCAGCTTATGGGAGGGTGTGCATTTGAGGGCATGCTGCGGAAGCACACAGTGTAGGGGAGTGACCGGCACTGTGCTGGCAACTGGGGGCTGGAGGGAGATGGACCTGTGCTTCACAATATTTTATTTCTTACAAAAAGGGGAGAGCCTTGGAGCAAATGTGGAAAGATGTAAGTGTTTGCTTCGTAGTCATGTTTGAGTGATGTTTTGTTCTGTCTTCACTCTTTTTTTTTTTTTTTAAGATTTTATTTATTTATTTGACAGACAGAGATCACAAGTAGACAGAGAGGCAGACAGAGAGAGGAAGGAAGCAGGCTCCCTGCTGAGCAGAGAGCCCGATGCGGGACTCGATCCCAGGATCCTGGGATCATGACCTGAGCCGAAGGCAGCGGCTTAACCCACTGAGCCACCCAGGCGCCCCATCTTCACTCTTTGACATTGAAAGTAGATTGGTTGGTGCACACTGTGGTGTACAAGTGTTTTATCCCATTCAGTTGACACTGTTCAGTTGACATACGGTATAATTCTCAAGGTGGAATTATCTGAGAGATCGTGGCATTTTAAGTCTCCTTTGGGTCTTTGCAGGTGGGCATAGCACAGGCTCCACAAGGCACGCAGAGCCTTGGTGCTCCCGACATGGAGGATTTTGGTCTGGTGAAGCCACCACACTCGGCAGTTCCTGTTGCCACTAAGAGGAAGCGTGTCCTCTGGGAGAGCCAGGAGGAGTCACAGGACCTGGAGCTGACAGTGCCCTGGCAGGAAATCTTGGGGCAGCCCCCGGCCCTCGGAACGACCCAGGTAGGAAGCTTCGGAGCCCGGAATAGCCGGTGGAGGAGGGGCAAGGACAGCAGGCGGGCCCACGCTGTGCTCGCTGTGCTCGCTGTGCTCGCTGTGCTCGCTGTGCTCGCTGTGTCCCGTGGAGTCTGCTAAGCAGCTTGGGTACCCCAGGATGGGTCTTGATCTCTGAGGGGGTCAGGAGTTGTCCAGTCCCTAGAAGAGATACGCGGGCTTGGAAGCCACGTGACATAGTCACCGAGGAGGGCGGTTTCTGTTTTACCGCGTGCTCCTCCGTTGCGTTTCTTCTGTCCTCTTCCTGACCTGTCGCACCGTCTGTCCTAGGAAGAGTGGCTGGTCTGGCTCCGCTTCCACAAGAAGAAGTGGCAGCTGCAGGCCCGGCAGCGCCTGGCTCGCAGGAAGAGGCGGCGTCTGGAGGTGGCGGAGGGCGAACCTGTGCCCGGGGCCATCCGGGACAGGCCCGCCACTGGCTTGGGGAGCTTCTTGCGCAGGACCGCCCGCAGCATCTTGGACCTTCCGTGGCAGATCGTGCAGGTGTGGACGGCGATCAGTGGGCGTGGGGTGCCTCCAAGGGCAGCAGCGCAGCCAGTGGGAAGGTCCCGGGGCTCTTCCGATGGTCTGGCATGGAGGGAAAGGATGGGCCTTTGCTGGCGAGCGCTTCCTGTGACGAGGCGACACACGCTGCTCTACGCTCCCTGCCTTTCAGATCAGTGAAACCAGCCAGGCGGGCCTGTTCAAGCTGTGGGCGGTCATCGGCAGCGATTTGTACTGCATCAGGCTGAACATCCCCCGCGTGTTCTACGTCAACCAGCGGGTGGCGAAAGCCGAGGAGGGGCCTTCCTATCGCAAGGTACGGGGCCGCAGGAGTTGGTGGTCTGCTGCCCGCTCGGCCTCTCACGTGGTCTCCACCCCGATGGAGGGGCCCCATAATTCGCAGCTAGAAAGCCAGATGAGCTAGGTGACCATCAGCGAGGTGTGCTGGGGCCTCTGTCTCCCGAGCTCCTCTTGGGGTGCTGTAAGAATTGGAGCGGTGTCTGTGGACTGCTCCGTGAGCAGAGCTGCCGTACTGTCCTGGTGCGCCCTCCTCTTGTGTCTCACGTCCATGGCGCAGGGGGGGGACTAGGTGGACACTGATCTGGGGCTCTTCTGACAGAAACAGCTTTGCTGGGATAGACCTCACGTGCCGCATGAGTCACTCATTTAAAATGTACATTTCAGTGGCTTTCGTGTGTATCGGTCACGCAGCCTCTGCTACAGTCTGCCTTGAACGTTTTTATGACCCTCGGAAGACTCCCAGACCTGTAGCTGCGTCTCCCCTCCCTCTGCCCTCGGTAACCGCTGGTGGCCGTTCTGCCCCTACGTCAGCCTGTTGCGGATGTTTCCTGTAAACGGCAGCCGCGTGACTTCGTTCCACCCAGAGCTCCTTTACGGAGGCTCCGTGCTCATCGCTCGATTGGGTGCCCACAAGCTGATGTGTAGTTGAGGAGATGAGATGTGTGTGTTTGACTGGGAACTAGATTGCAGAGGCTTCCTGGAGGAGGTGAGGCTCGGCTCTGAGGAGGAGTCAGCAGGGTGTGGACCCAGCTAGGGCAGCAGATAGCAGGTGATCGGAATTCCTGTCGCTTCCTTGGATGCGGTGGGCGTGGTGGCTTCGAAGGAGGACATCTTCCGGGGATCGTTTCCTGTTCGGTGCCGTCTCCTGCTCCCCTCTGCAGGGTTTCCCCACTCTGTGGCTCCCCCAGACCAGTGCTCTGACCAGGAGGAGGTGGTTCCTCTCAGATTAAACTCAGAAGACAGCAGGACGGTAAACCAGGCGCATCTGCCGCCCTTGCCGTCGGAGAGCTCCTCTGCGGCTCAGGAGCCCCGGGCTGCTGCTCGAAGTCACCGCCGAGCTTTCAGTTTTCCTCGCAAGGAGGTTGGGCTCTAGCGGGTTCACTCAGTGGCAGTGGCACTTTTCCAGTGATGCGTGTCGTGTTGGAACGGACATCACCACTTAGCTGCGTGCTCATCGCCCTGTTGTCACCAGGTCAGCCGTGCTCTCCCGCGCTCCAATGTGGTCTACAACCTCTATGAGTACTCGGTGCCCGAGGACATGTACCAGGAGCACATCAACGAGATCAACACCGAGCTGTCGGCCCCAGACATTGAGGGCGTGTATGAGACTCAGGTGGCTGTCCTCCCGGCTCAGCTGAAGAAGGGTCCAGTGGGGTGGGGGGGGGGGCAGACGCGTGTGGGATGCACAGGCTAGCAAGCACGACCGTGGGCCCCCTCCGAGACCGTGAACTGCAGCAGCGCGTCTGCTGAAGACACACGGCGGCCCTCACGCTGCCTGTTCCCCCCCGCCCCCCGCCCCTTCTAGGTCCCGTTACTGTTCCGGGCCCTGGTGCAGCTGGGCTGTGTGTGTGTGGTCAATAAACAGCTGGTGAGGCACCTGTCGGGCTGGGAGGCCGAAACCTTTGCTCTTGAGCACTTGGAGATGCGCTCTCTGGCCCAGTTCAGCTACCTGGAGCCAGGTATGATGCGTGCCGGCTGCCCCGGCCTGGCCCGGCCCCCAGCGCGCCTCGGGCTGACGGCCGCGTCCTCCCCGCAGGCAGCATCCGCCACCTGTACCTGTACCACCACGCGCAGGGCCACAAAGCCCTCTTCGGCTTGTTCGTGCCCTCCCAGCGCAGAGCGTCTGTGTTCGTGTTGGACACCGTAAGTTCCTGGCAAGGGGAGGTCAAGCCTTTGCCGCCCGTGCCTGTGGCGGAGGGGGCCCTGCCACCCACACCTGCTGAGAGGCCTCACGCGGCCTCGGTCGGTCTAGGTGCGAAGCAACCAGATGCCCAGCCTCGGCGCTCTGTACTCAGTCGAGCACAGCCTCATGGTGGAGAAAGTGGGTCCCGAGCTCCTGCCTCCCCCCAAACACACTTTCGAAGTTCGGGCTGAAACCGACATGAAGACCATCTGCAGGGCCATCCAGCGCTTCCTGCTGGCCTACAAGGTGAGCGCGGTCGGGTCTGTGTGTGCGCGCCCCTCCCCCAGCCTGGGACCTTCCCCCCAGGCGCTTTCTTCCCCAATGTCCAGGAGGAGCGCCGTGGACCCACACTCATCGCTGTTCAGTCCAACTGGGAGCTGAAGAGGCTGGCTGGTGAGGTTCCCGTCCTGGAGGAGTTCCCGCTGGTGCCTGTGCACGTGGCCGATAGGATCAGCTACGGCGTCCTGGACTGGCAGCGCCTTGGGGCCCGGCGTATGATCCGCCACTACCTCAACCTGGACACCTGTCTGTCGCAGGCCTTCGAGATGAGCAGGTGAGCGGAGCGCAGGCGCTTCCTCTGTGCTCCCGTGCTCTGGCCGCTCCCCGTTTGCTTGTCCACTTCCTGGGGCTGACCCCATGCCCCCCGTGCAGGTACTTCCACATCCCCATTGGTAATCTGCCCGAGGACATCTCCACCTTCGGCTCCGACCTCTTCTTTGCCCGCCACCTCCAGCGCCACAGCCACCTGCTCTGGCTGTCCCCTACGTCACGCCCTGACCTGGGTGGCAAGGAGGCCGACGACAATCGCCTCGTCATGGAGTTTGATGACCAGGCCAGCGTGGAGATCAACTGCCCAGGCTGCTACTCCACGGGTGGGTGCTTGAGGCCCACGGGGTCCCCGCCTGCTGGTGCTTCTGCCATTTCTTGCCATTCCGTGGTGGCGGGAACGCCGAGCGGTGGGTGCTTCACGCTTGGCTGTACCGGTGTGGGAACGGAGTCTGCAGGAGCTTCCATGGCTGTGGGACGAGTGAGGGTGGGCTCCACCATCTGCTCGGTGGCCGTCTTGCCGGCCGGCCCTGGCTGCCGCGGGGAGCAGTGCGTTGTCGGAGCCTGCGCTTGCTGCGGCCGGGCTGCCGCTCCAGAGCCGGGGTGCACAGGGGGCGGTTTCTCTGCGTGCAGTGTGCGTGGAGCTGGACCTGCAGAACCTGGCCGTCAACACCATCCTGCAGTCCCACCACATCAACGACATGGAAGGGGCCGACAGCGTGGGCATCAGCTTCGACGTGCTGCAGCAGGCCTCCCTGGAGGACATGATCACCGGCAATCAGGCCGCCAGCGCCCTGGCCAGCTACGACGAGACCGCGCTCTGCTCCAGCACCTTTAGGTACCCGGGAGCCTGCGGCCCTGAGAGCCTCGCCTTGACCGTTTTTGTCCCGTCCTCTCCCTAAGCAGAAGAGCTGAGTCTGGAATCCAGAAGAAACATGAGAAGCTCTTGTATCCTCTGCCCTTGTTTTGGAAACCTAAGAGCTAACACACTGTCACTGGGGCTTTTTTCCGCCGTGGGCGGCAGAGCCAGAACCCCACGTGGATCCCGGCTCTCTCCTCCGTTTGCTGGGCTTTGCTGCCCTCGGGGCACTGTGCTCTGGCCTCCCTCCTGGGCCGGGAAGCTTGCCGTAGGTGCTGAGTGCAGAGGGAGGCCTGAGGGTGAGAGGAGGGCCCGGCAGTGAGTTTGGACAGTGAGGAGGGAAGAGGCAAAGGTGACAGAATGGGGCAGGCTGGTGCTGGCGACCGTGGGGACATTTGTGCCTTCTTCCAGGATCCTGAAGAGCATGGTGGTGGGCTGGGTGAAGGAGATCACGCAGTACCGCAACGTCTACGCTGACAACCAGGTGATGCACTTCTACCGCTGGCTGCGGGCCCCGTCCTCACTGCTCCACGACCCGGCTCTGCACCGCACGCTCCACAGCATGATGAAGAAGCTCTTTCTTCAGTGAGTGTTGCCGGGCCCGCTCCCGGCCAGGCCGAGCCCTTCGTCCCTCGAACCAGAGAGGCGCTCAGCCAGCACAGCTGCCATCTGGAGCTCATTTCTGGGCTGATAGGCCGGGGTGGTAAAGGTCCTGGGGCGCTTAGTGCCGTCACCCTCTGTGCGGCGTCCTTCCAAGCTGTGCTGTGCGTCATGGTCTGTCTGTCTCCTTCTGGCACAAGTCGTCATGCCTTGTGTGTGCTGTGCTGCACCTCTCGTTACCAGTGGACCTTGGAGACCCACGTGTATGTGTGTTATCCTAATGGGCGCTCAGGCTCAGGCTGCTAGAGATCACCAAGAAGAACGGTTTTGTACCCAAGGTCATGCGAATGAATCTGCAGAATGACCTTCAGCGAGCAGAACTGATGCAAGGTCGATAGACAGTATATGACTAGCCAGGAAGATGCTGATCTGGTGGCCAGTGACGGTTGTACAGCTGACCGTCCTCTGGCAGTGACGGGACGCGTGTCCCTAGCCCACTGACGCGGGAAGGTGCTATCGGGATATACTCGTCGCCTGCAATCCTCCTTATAAATGGTTCTGAACTTTCTTTTCAGGTCCTTTTCCAATTTCTCTATAGTTCTGTTGACTTTTTCCTCATCTCTAGGAGTTCTTTCTACATAAAAGTTAGCCATTTTTGTGTGATCTAAGTTCTATGTTTTCTCCTGTCTTTGATTATGTGTGGTTTTGTTCGTGGTGGGTTTTGCCCTGCAGAAATCTTCATTCACTTTTGCTTCTGGATTTCAAGCGTATTTAGGATAGCTTTTTAGTTCGGGAATCAGCGTGTTGCTCCTGGGGTCTTGTGGTTTCTCTGCAGCTGTGACCGGTGGTTCTAACCTTCGTCTGCAGGCTCATCGCTGAGTTCAAGCGCTTGGGGTCCTCCGTCGTCTACGCCAACTTCAACCGCATCATCCTCTGCACGAAGAAGCGGCGGGTTGAAGACGCCCTGGCCTACGTGGAGTACGTCACCAACAGGTGTCGGCAGCGCCGGAGTTCTCCCTCCCGTCCTTCTCTGAGACGTTTAGCTTCCGCTGAGGGACGTTCCTGTTGGGGCTCGTAGCATGGATCTGTTCGTAATGAATGTTTCCTACGGTTGCACAGCCTTAAGAAGCCTTTAATTTACTTTCTTTTTTGAAAGATATTTGTGCTAGTATAGAATTACAGGTGCATCTGTTTTGAAAGTTTTAAAAATTTCTCTATTTCTTTCTGGGTAATTTCCTTCATCGTGTCCTTAAACTCGCTCGTCATCTCCCGCAGGGTTTGGCCTGCCGCTGGTCCCATCCCGCGGCCTTCTCGTGGCGAAAGGCCCGGTGGGGTCCTACGCATTCCTAGGGCCTGTGCAGCACATTCTGTGTTTATTCTAGTCTGTGACTACATTGAGGTCAGGTTTAATAACCTTTTATGTGGTCTGTTCTGCCCACGGTCACACTTGTGTCCGCACTGATTTGTGTTTGCTGGGTAGGTTTTTCTCCCGATCCCATGTCGTGTTTCTCTGCTCCTTGGCAGAGCTGCTGACAGCGATTAGACGCCAGCCGCTGCGAATCCGTGCGGACGCCCTGTGTGTTGGGTGCTCTTGTGTTTCGTTCTTCTGTGAATACTCCAGAGCTTTGTTACTAGGAAACAAACCGAACCTTCCGGGCACTTCTGGAGATTTGGAGGCAGGGTCAGAGCCGTGTTTAGTCGAGCGCTCGTTACTCCTCGTGGAGGCAGGACTGTTGCGAGCACAGCCCTGGGGCCTCGTGACTTGTGACTCTCGGACAGTGGTGCAGCACTCGGTCGCCCTCGCCCCAGCTTCGTGTTGTCTTGCACACACGTGCTACACGCTCTGCTCCGCGTGCTTGGGGCACGCCCGGGGAGGCCCCGGCGTCTTCCGCAGCTCTTGTGTCTCTGCTCCCCTCGAGCACCAGTTCCTGCCACTCCCTCCTGGTTGGTGCAGAAGCCTCATCAGCGGCGTGTTTGTGCTGTTCCCTAGAAGCCGTGAGGAGTCATACGGTCTGAATCCACCTTAAGTTCGTCGTTAGGTGGAGGATAAGCGCGTATGAAAATAAAAAGGAAACTGGAGAAAAAGAGAGAAACTATAGATTGCACTGAAGCACTTTCTGTTTTGCTTCTTTTTAGCATCCATTCCAAAGAGCTCTTCCATTCCCTGACAATTTCTTTCTCCCGGTCCTGGGAATTTCTTCTCTGGATGGATCCCTCCAACTACGGTGGAATCAAAGGCAGCGTTCCGTCTCGTATTCACTGCGGACAGGTAAGACCCGACCATCTTGGAGCACTGGGGATCCGAAATGACTCGGGTCCGTATTTGTCCCTTTGCACACATTTGGTGATTGCGGGCGGAGGGCCTGGTGTGGTCCCAGACTGCATCTCGCAGCAGCACACAGCAGAGCACGCTGCTTCTGCGGGGCCTGGGGAGAAGGGAGGAGCAGGTGGGCAGGTGGAGAACACAGCCCAGCCGCGGGAAAGACTCAGATGAACACAAAGCAGGGTAGGGGCTGAGAGCAGCCGTGGGGCAGGGGCTGGTTCAGATGGGAAGGTTGTGGGGCTGTAAGGAGGGGACAGGCAAGCCGGGTTGGAAGAGCTAGGCCGGGGCTAGTGTCAGAAGGCCGTGACACCAGGGCAGGCCTGGGGCGGCGCCCACAGGTGCAGCACAGAGCAGCTAGGACCAGGCCACCTGGGACCAAACACCGAGTTGGAGATTTGACTTTTAGTGACAGAACGATTCTGAGCGGGGACGTGTCGGCCTGACTTCCACGAGGGCCGCATGTTGTGGGCAGTGCTGTAGAAGGGCAGGACGCAGTCAGCGAGACAGACTCGGGTGTGTTTGGAAGATGGAGGGAATAGGCCAGTGGGATGGGCTTGGGCGGCACCCAGGCGTGTGAAGCCAGGTGTCTGTTGGCAGGTGGATGGGGAGGACAGCAAGTGCGGGTGAGGGGAGCCGTGCTTGGCCGGGTGTGCGGTGGGCATGAGGTCCGCCTGCCCTCAGGACTGAGCGTGGCTGGGGAAGCGCGGCCTGTGGCAGGAGGTGTGCGGAGACATCATACCTGGACTGACAGAAGGCAGCAGTGGTTGCTGCTCTAGGGATGTAGGGGCCGTCAGCCCGCACACGCTGGGGAGAAGGGCCCCCTCTAGAGGGGCATCCGGTCATGTGGGAGAGAGCTGCAGTAGCGCCGTGTGGACTGGGGTCTCCGGCCCAGGAGATCTGGGATTCACACAAGAGAACTAGCCACCCGAGGTCACCGCTTGTGATCTTCCTGCCCTGGGAAGGGGGAGTTGAAGAATCTTGAAGTGAATTATCTGGAGGAACAAAGTGAGAGTCCCCGTCACCCTGGGTGGCGTGCTTCTGCCCTAAGGGACCCCTCCTCAGAGCCGTCCTGCGGGAATCCTGTCAGGCCCAGGGACTCGGGGGACTGGGTGAGCCTCACGGGACAGAAGGGTCGGGAGAGCCAGGTGGGGAATGACCTGGCTTCCTGCTGCTGGGGCCAGGACACAGCTGGGGCTGGGGCTGTGTCACAGCAGGGGTCCCCAGAAGAGGACAGAGAGGAGGAGGAGGAGGAGGAGGAAGAGGAGGCCGAGGCGGAAGAGGAGGAGGGGGACGGTGCGCCGGAGCCTGACGTGGAGGACAAGCTGGAAAACAACTGGAACATCGTGCAGTTCCTGCCGCAGGCAGCCTCGTGCCAGAGCTACTTCCTCATGATCGTGTCAGGTGAGCCGCCCGCCCGCCGCGGCCCTGGTGTGCGTGGGGACCTGTGCCCTGGCGGCGTGGATGGTCAGCCGCGCCCCAGCCGCAGGGCTCCCGAGAGAGGCCCTGTTTGCCCCGCGGCCTCGGCCTCGCCGCTGTGCGTGCCCCGAGGTCTTCCCTTCCCCTCTGGAGCAGACACACCTTCTGGCGCCGTCCAGAAGGTGCGTGCATGCAGGGGTCTGGCTCTGGGTGTGTGGCAGGCGGTTCTCCAGCCTCCCCAGCCGAGTGCAGGTCCGCCAGGGCAGCCGGAGTTCACCGGGGCAGTGAGGGTCCGCCGCGACAGCAGCCTGACCCTCAAGGCCGCGCTCTCCATGCAGCGTACATCGTGGCGGTGTACCACAGCATGAAGGAGGAGCTGCGGCGCAGCGCCCCGGGAAGCACGCCCCTCAGACGCCGGGGGCCCAGCCAGCTGTCCCAGGACGCCCCGGCGGCCGGCGCCCTGCCTGGTGAGCACGCCCCGGCCGTGTCCCGGGGTCCTGGGGCCCCCCCACTCCTGCCCTCCACGCCCCATCACAACACGGGGGACACAGCCGCCTCCCTGCCCTCCTAGGAATGATCACCTTCTCTCAAGACTACGTGGCCAACGAGCTCACGCAGAGCTTCTTCAGCATCACTCAGAAGATTCAGAAGAAGGTCACGGGCTCGCGGAACTCCGCTGAGCTGTCCAGCTTGTTCCCGCAGCTCCCGGGCTCCCACCTGCTGCTCAACAACCCCGCGCTCGAGTTCGTCAAGTATGTGTGCAAGGTGAGGCTGCGACCCACACCTGTGGGGCTGGGGCCCAAGGGGTCCATGGGGCGGGGCAGGAGGGCAGCCTCATGCATGGGGGGTGGGTGGAGAGGCAACCTCGTGCACAGGTGGCTCTGAGAGCACGGGGTCGTCATGGTGTGCAGGGCTGGGTGGGGAGGTGGCTGGGGCGGGAGAACGGCCTCATGTGCGGGGTGGGGGGGGTCATCTGTGTGGGGACGGGTCGTCCATGTGCGCAGGGCGGGAGCGGGAGGGTGACTTCGTGGGTGGGTGGGGGGGGGGCGTGTGCTCGTGTGCAGGGGAGGCATAGTTGCCCAAAGGACATACTCAGGTGACTCCATCATCACTTGCTGCCCCATCGGGGCAGCTGCTGTGGGAGGCATTGGGGGTGAGAAGGAGATAAGACAGGAGAGACCCCTATCCTCAAGGAGCCTGTGCGTCAGTGAGGGGTAGGTGGGCTCGGAGGAACGGGGCAGGGCCGGGGACCTGGGTGAGACCCCATTGACTTGCAGGGCCTGGCCAGGTGCACCCCAGGGAGAAGGTCCATGCAAAGGCCCTGGGGTAGTAGGATCTGGGGGTGCTGGTGAGAGGCACGTGTGGAGTGGTGAAATGGCTGTGCGTGATCTGGTGGCTGGTGGGAGCTGGAACATGCTGTGATGCGCGTGGCGGTGGGGGAGAGCTTGCTGGCAGCTCCGTGCCTCTCTGGGAAAGGCAGGCCGAGCCCGCCATGGGATTGTATTACCAGATGGCTCCCTCGCAGGTGTCACCTCTGCCAGAGAGAGGCTTTGCTGCGGGATCAGGTTATCTTCCCGCAAACTGCCTTTCGGGGCCGGGCTCAGGTGACTGCTGCTGCCGCCGAAGGAGTAGCTCAGTATGCCGTCTGGCCACTGTCGTGGACTGCACAATTTTCAATATCTGGATAACTTCCCTACAGTGAGATCTCACCGTTGTTCACGTGTGGTGTGTGAGTTTTGGCAAAGACCCACAGTGCCACGTCTCCAGCACAGTCAGGATGCAGAACGTTTTACCATCCTGCGAACAGGGCACCCGTCTTGGCATGCACCGAACTGTCTGTTCATCTGTCCCGTGTCCCTGTGCTTCCTGACAGGCGCGCGCAGGTCACTCTGTGGGGTGTGGCTGTGGGAGCTCACAGAGTGCTGAAGCCACTGGGGGGGGGGGGGCGGTTAAAACAGGCACCGCGGGGGTCAGCCACGCCTGCCCTGCCCTTCCTGGAGCCGCCCGTCTGGCCCTGCATGGTCATGTCCCTTTCCGTCTGGCTTCTTTGACTTGGCGGAAGGGGTCCGTGCTCCTTCCCCGTTGCTGCCCGTTCTGGTGCTCTCTGTCCCGCTCTGCGACTGAGAGGCGTCCTGTCGTGCGGAAGAGCCGGGGTTGGTCTTGCAGTGGCTGAGTACATCTGTTTTATTGTTGGATTTTTTAAGACTGGAGTTGCTATAAACATTCATTTCTTTGTTCTTGAAAGGTTTTATTTGAGAGAGAGCTAGCTAGAGAGAGCACAAGCAGGGAGGAGAGGGAGGAGCAGTTTCCTTGCGAGCGGGGAGCTCCGCGTGGGACTCGATCCCAGGACCGCAGCCTGAGCCAGAGGCGGACGCTTCACCCAGGCGCCCCTGCTCTCTCATTCTCATACAGGTTTTTGTGTGAGCATACGTTTCATTTTATCAGAACTTAAATTTTATGGGGCAAAGATGGAGGAGAGGGGGATTGTCTGGGTCTTGTCCTAGTGCGGACTCCTAAAGCGGCGGGTCCGGTTTGCATTCCCGCCGGCGGCCTATGAGCAGAGGCCAGCTGCTCCACGTGCCTCCCAGCTCCCGGGCATTTTCAGAAGTTGAGCTTTGCGGATAGGTGTGTGGTGGTATCTCATTTTTAATTTGTATTTCCCCAGTACTAATGATGCTGAGTGTTTTTTCACATGCTGCTTTTTTGTCCATACATCTTTGGTGAAATGTCTAAATGTTTTGCCCATTATTAAAAAGGAGGTCTTTTTTTTTTGAGGTCATGTTTCTTATTTTTTTTTTTTTAAAGATTTTATTTATTTACTTGACAGAGAGAAATCACAAGTAGATGAAGAGGCAGGCAGAGAGAGAGAGAGGGAAGCAGGCTCCCCGCTGAGCAGGGAGCCCGATGTGGGACTCGATCCCAGGACTCTGAGATCATGACCTGAGCCGAAGGCAGCGGCTTAACCCACTGAGCCACCCAGGCGCCCCATGTTTCTTATTTTTGAGGGTTTTTGTAAACAAAAGATTATTTGAGAGTGGGGTGGGGTGGATATGAGCAGGGGGTAGGGGGAGAGGGAGAAGCAGACTCCCCGCTGAGCAGGGAGCCTGACGCAGGACTTGATCCCAGGACCTTGGGACCATGACCTGAGCCAAAGGAGACGTTTAACTGACTGAGCCACACAGGTGCCCCCTTATTTTTTAGTTTTAAGAGTTCTTCATATTTTTTTTTCCAAACGTTGGTTTACTTTTTCAGAATTCTCCTAACAGTATTTTTTCGGTGAGTGGATCTTAACTTTAATTCATCAAAATTTTTTTTTCTCGGGCTCCTAGGTAGCTCAGTGGGTTAAGCCTCTGCCTTCAGCTTAGGTCATGATCCCAGAGCCCTGGGATTAGTCCTGCATCAGCTTCCTGCCCAGTGGGAAGTCTGCTGCTCTGCCCCTCCCCTGGCTTGTGCGCTTTCTCTCTCTCCCTCTTGCTCCCTCTCTCTAAGTAGATAAATAAAATATTTGAAAAGAAATTTATTTTTCTTAGAGGGGTGGGGCAGAGAGAGGTGAAGAGAGAGAATCTTAAGCAGGGCCTGGAGCCGGACACGGGGCTGGACTTCACAACCCTGAGATCATGACCTGAGCCAAAATCAAGAGTCGGAAGGTTAACTGACTGAGCCACCACTAGACTTTTTTTAATAGGGTGAGCTCTTACTGTCCTGTATAAGAGTGGGAGGAGGGGTAGAGGGAGGGTCTTCAAGCAGAGCACAGAGCCCGATTTGGGCGGGTGGGAGGGAGCAGCTGGATCCCCCGAACCATGAGATCATGACTTGGGCCAAAAGCAACGGTCGGAGGCTTCACGGACTGAGCTACCTGGGAGCCCTTGAGTTAATTTGTATGCGGTGTGCATGTTTTAGACCGAGGTTGGTATTCCTGTGTCAGTGTGTCTAATGATCCCAGTACTACTGATCTGAAAAGACTGGCCTCTCTGCATCGGATAGTCTTGGTGTCTGTGTCAAAGCTTACGTGGCCGTGTACACGTACGGGTCTTCTGGATCCCCATCCACCTCACTGTTTTCTAACCCACGTCGTCTTGAATTATGTGACTTTATCAGTAAGTCTTGGAAACCGGACAGTGTGACTGCTTCAACTTTTTTTTTTTTTTTTCCAAATCGCTCTGGCTAGTCCATCTAGTTCCTTTGCTTTCCATATAATGTTTGAATCAGTATATCGGTTCCCTACCCAGAGGAAAAAAGTCCTTTTAGAATGTTGGTTGGAGTCCTTTTAATCTAGATAATTTTAGGGAGGATTAACATCTGAGTGCTTAGAGTCTTAGCTCGTGAACCCCTGTATCTTCCCGTTTCTCTGGGTCATGTTCCATTTCTCCAGCAGTGTGTGGGGTTTTTGGCATATAAATATCGCACACGTTCGCACCTAAGATTTTCAGGTCGTTTGGTGCTATTGTGATGGTGCTGACTCTTTTAAACTTCAGCTTCCGTTTCTTCAGTGCTACTGTGTAGACACACACAATATTTGTATACTGACCTATCTCCTGTATCACATCTTTTTTATGCATTCACTTATCAGGGGACACTTGGGCTGCTGCCGTAATGGGCGACTCTAAATAATGCCACAGTAAATGTAGTGACAATGCGATAGTAAATGTGATGATGCCGTAGTAAATGTAGGGGTGCACAGATCTTTTTCAATTAGTGTTTCCTTTTATCTTTTTTTAGTGTTTTCTTTTCTTTTTTTAAAGCAAATACCCAGTAGCGGAAGTACTGAATCTTAGGGCAGCTCTATTTCTAACTCACTGAGGACCCTCCACACTGTTTCCACAGCGGCCGCACCAGCACGCACCCCACCAGCAGTGCACGAGGACTCCCTTTTCTCTGCCTCCTCCCCACACCTGCTGTTTCTTGTGTTTCTTATTTTAGCCGTTCTGACAGGCGGGAGACGGCCCTTCATTGTGGTTTCGCTTCGTGTTTCCCTGATCACGAGTGATGTTGCGTGTCTTCTTGTGTGTCTGTTGGCCGTCTAGATACGGCATTGATTTTTATTTTTTTTTAAGATTTTATTTATTTATTTGACAGACAGAGATCACAAGCAGGCACAGAGGCAGGCAGAGAGAGAGGGAGAAAGAAGCAGGCTCCCTGCCGAGCAGAGAGCCCCATGCGGGGCTTGATCCTAGGACCCTGAGATCACGACTGGAGCCGAAGGCAGTGTAGCTCAACCCACTGAGCCACCCAGGCGTCCCGACGCTAGTGTTTTTGAAGAGTGATGGCATGAGCAGCTGTAGGGTGTCCGTGCTTTGGGTGTGTGCTTATGGTCACTCCCAGGCTCAGTCATCCCCCCTCCTCTCAAGGGCACCGGCATCAAGACTACAGATAGGGGCGCCTGAGTGGCTCAGTGGGTTAAGCTTTGTCTTCTGCTCGGGTCATGATCCCTGGGATCGAGTCCTGCATTGGGCTCTCTGCTCAGTGGGGAGCCTGCTTCTCCTCATCTCTTTCTGTCTGTTTCTCTGCCAGCTTGTGATTTCTCTCTCTGTCAAATAAATAAATAAAATCTTTATTTAAAAAAAAACATTGCAGATAAATAAATGCAGACTCCCCATGCGACACAGGTGGCGGCAGCGGGGGGCCCGGCGAGCGAGCGGGGGGAGCTCTCCCCGCATGGGGTTGGGGCCCCCATGGGTGTGTGGCGCTTGTCCTCAGCACCTCAGCTCCAGCCTCTGCAACAGAAAACTGAACGTATGGTTCAGAAGGACTCAGCAAGATCTCTTTCTAGCAAAGACCTATAAAATCTGGGTCATTAAAAAGTGCCTATGTAGATCAGCTATAGTTCAATAATAAACAAATGATAATAATGCTGATAAAAAATAGCTTACTGAAGGGGCGCCTGGGTGGCTCAGTGGGTTAAGCCGCTGCCTTCGGCTCGGGTCGTGATCTCGGGGTCCTGGGATCGAGTCCCGCATCCGGCTCTCTGCTCAGCAGGGAGCC